>NW_010195118.1:3859-4103 GCF_000695765.1 Mesitornis unicolor
CTTGGCCCACAGTGGGGTCTTGGGGCCTGATCCAGTGTGGTGCTGGGCCCATGGGTACAGGGAGTGGATGATGTGGAGGTGCCCAGTCCTGAGGTGGGGAGTGGGTCCTGACTGGGGTGCCCAGCAGGTTGGGGCTGGGTTGGGGGGTGCAGCATGACATGGGACTCCCCAGAGGCCATCACGGGATGCACCGCAGGGTGTTTCCACCAAACTGATCCCACTGCCAGCTCCAGTCTCCCACTCC
>NW_010195119.1:0-5956 GCF_000695765.1 Mesitornis unicolor
CTCAGGCACCTCTCCCGTTTCCCAAGACTCATTTTAATTCTAAAATGTTTATATGCTGCTGTTTTTCTGAAGAAAAATCTGATTCAACGCATAAAGAGTAGGCCTTTCTATCAAAAGAATCCAATGAGATTGCTGATTCTTGCACTGGGAATTAAGATGTATTTTACTGAACATATAAAATGACAACATAATGACAATTCCAGCTTCCTAAGTCCTCAGTAGAAGGCAGAATAACTGTCTCCAAAACTGGCTGATTTTATATACATTTCCTGCCACCTTTCCCCCAGGAGACATGGCTGAGTGTTCAACGAGTCCTGTTGACTGAAAGAGAATCCCTTCTGATTTTCCTTCCTAGGGGCTGTTTGGAGAAAGCTCAGAGGAACAAGTACCTGACTGTTAAAGCAGTTTGCCTAATGGCCGGTATTTAGCAGTTTCCCCAAAATCCATTACAATCAGCAGCTTCAAATCTCATAAACATCTTGTGGGTTAGCAGCAGAAAGCAACACAGCTGCAACCAAGTAGAAATTTCAAGTATTTTGTGCACAAAGACTTTTCAAAACATGTTTTCCAGTTGCTTGAATACAGTAGATGGAAATAAGAGATGTTTTATTCTGTTCTTCTTGAAGATTTATATGGCAGGTCTATTGTTCCCTTCATACCTTTTTAGTGGGATGGCACCAAATTACTTCAAGGAGGTTGCATTTATTGCTGAAACCAGTTCACAGTTCAGCTGGATCCCAGGGCTTTACACTGGTTGCAGGAATAGATTATGGAGACAGAAAGTTCAGGATTTTACCCCTCTCTCCCTATCAACAGATCTGCTCTCCAGTCTCTCACTCATTTTGTCCTTGTATTGCTGCTTATCTTAAACATCTTTTTTCTCTATAATTAACAGTATTCAAACACTGAAATGTGGCGATAGGGCCAGGACAGTGTTATGGTGATATATGAAATGTGTGACATTTTAAAACAAAACTACAGATAAAGAATTGCTACCTACATCTCAACTGAAACACACAAGTAAGGAAAAAAACCTTGTCTGAGGTGCTTGTATTTGAAACAAGAACTTTTGTGTTTACTGATGTAAGAGCTTAGCAGCATCCAGACCCGTTATGGGACTGCAGCAGGAGCAGCTGCAGATTCTTTGCTTTGGTCGTTGAAGGAGTATCTCCCTGCTTTTGATTTACTTGCATAGCAGCAAAGCTTTAAAAGATGTGTGTTGCAGCTTCAGCTCTAAGCGAAGGCTGCAGTCCATTTTCTCTTTACCTTGACCTTTGATTGGGTGGAAGTATCACATACATTTAGCTATACAAAGATTTTAATCTCCTTCCAAAGTAGCTTCTTAGAAAGGTTTGTACTGCTGTTTTGAGACTCTTGGGTGTAGGGGTTACATAGGGTACATCTGTATTTTTTTCCTGTCCCTTAATCTATTAATGAAACACTTGGGCACAATCAGTCAGTATAGTCTTGAGACATTTGGGGACTCACAAGCCAGCTGCTTGTTGGCTGGATCAATATCAAAGGCAAATCTGGAGCAAGATAGACTTTGGAGAGCTGAAGGAGGCTGTAGTATAGAAAGAGCCAAACCTAGAGAAATGATCCCACAGAACCGTAGTGCTTTCTTTCAATTAATCATGTTGAATCACTTAAGCATATTTTTTCTCTAACTCTACATACTTTAGTCTTTTGCCTTTCAACAGGACAGTGTAGCCAAATTAAACAGAAATTACCATACTTATTAAATGGCAATTAGGGTTTGTTTGCTGCATTGCATTTCTTTCAAATTAATTTACTATTGCTATATTGGTGAACTGTTAAACCATTTGATATGGTTGAATGTGCGCATTAATATAATCTAAAGAGCATAATGATTACCCATTTTATTACTTCTGTATTGTAATGCTGAATTAATTTATGCCAGTTATAGTTGATTATTATGCTTATTAACATCAGTAAGTGCTCTTTAACAATCAGTTGAGATCTAACACTAACTGCCTTGTTAGAGATAAATTGAATGCTGGAGTCACTCCTCTTGCTCTGTTCCCCTATCCAGTTTAACCATAGTTTTCTTCCTTCTACCTAGTAACCACAGAAGCTGGATTAACCGCAGCAATTATATGCCTCATTAGCAATAAACAATACTAGCTGGCTGCTGGTGGTTATTGTGCCACAGGTGCACATAGCCATTACAGCTGTCTCAGCAGACAGAGAGGGATATAGCGAAACCTCCTCTCTCTGGAGTGGCTAATCTCGAGTAAATAGAAGGTGTTTCAGCCTGCTAATGACGAGGCATGAGAGACAATGTTGACATGCTCCATAAAGCCACAGAACAAAGCAAAATAAAAAAATATGGCTGCTGTCTCCTTATGAATAACTTAAGAAACAGAATATATATGGTCTTTTTAATTTCTATTTAAACAAATTGCAATGCCTACAGTTAATGTAAAAGATGTATAAACTATGTTTTCAATGTTTTTTTACTTCTGCCTGTACTAAATAGTTTCATGTGACTAAATATTGCCACTTCCAGCTGCATCAGATCAAATTAAGCACTGCTTAAATGCAAGTCTTTTTTAAATAGAAAAGTCGAGAATTAGAATTTTAAAACATAGTGGAGCTTGCAAAAATATTCTCCATTTTGGTAAAGGGTAGACATGTTGTGGTCCCTGCTCCACATCCCTGTTTCCTTCATTTTCCTCACTGAGTTCTTTATGCCAAATAAAAACAAACCTCTCTATAGTGAGAGACAGTATAGATGGAGGATTTTACAGTAAGTCTTTGCTGAAGGGGCTGAGATGGGAGATGTTGCAGACACAGCACAGCAAAGAAGACTCAGGTGATCCCATATATTCCTGATACCTTGGTAAAGCTAAATCAGTAACCTGCTGCCTGCCCAGGGCCCTGAAGAAAGCAGCTCCCTTTCAGCTGAGGAAAAAGTCCAATGTTTGCAAAATTATGCTGGATTATTTGCTAGTCCAAATGCTAAATAAATTTTGGTGACTGGAGAGAAACTTCACACTGTGTTTACATGTCTGATTGGTGCGCTGTAAAGTTATTTAAGCAGTGTCTTCACATATGTATCCCAGGTCTAATGGCTCTCTTTATCTGTATCTTCTTCTGTATCTGTATCTATGTCTACCTGTGTATCTTTAAACAGGCATACAGCCATGTCATTAGCACAAGATGCTGATAAGATATAAGATTGCACCAGAGGCAGGAATGGGCAAAGGTGCACAGAGCAGTGGAAGAGAAAGCAAATAGAAACCACATTACAATTTTAGCTAGATATCATTTTGAAATGATAGGTGAAGGCCCTTTTTGAGCTTGGTTCAGCTAAATAAGCCTGTGAAAGCACATCCTTCTTTTTTGTCAGTTTAAAAAAGAAAAGCTGCAGATATTTATGGTAAAGAATAAATGCTAGTGCAACATGTGAAGGACAAAAGTAGGTGGTATCCTCCCTTCCCAGCCTCCCTGTTTAGGATCACCCACCCAGAGCACACCCCTGGGATGGCTGGAGAATGAATCCAGATATTCCTTTCCACTTCAGCCTGAAATCCAATAACTCCATGCAGCAGCATATTGCCAGGAGGATAAGGAAAAATGTACAAAAAGCAGCTGCAGGAAAGCAATCACCAGCTTCAAACTAGAGCAGGAGAAGAAAGAGTCTAATCTCAGATCACTCTAATCACAAATAAAAAATTGATTTATGGACTGCTGTCAAACCCCTAAGTAATAGTGCCACAGTATAATCGGGTTCGACAATGAGAGCTGCATATGCCAAAATTAATCATGATGTTACACTGTGTAAAAGAGGATGGTCTAGAAGGTCCAAAGAAATCTTACACTAATTAGAAGCAAGAATATCAATTGATCCCTATATTTAGTGTGGAGACAATTCCTGTGTGGGATAAGAGACCCCCCAGAAACCATGTCTAACCTTGCAAGGAAGAAGATGTGAAAGAACTCACTATTCTTAATAGCAAAGGCACGCAAGGTGCCTAGGCTGCTAGGCAGAAATGTTTCAAAAGCTGGAAATGTGGTTTGCTAGAAAACAGTAGAATACAAGTTAAATCCTTACAAATAAAGTGTAGAATAAAATAATCGGGCCATCAAAACAAAAAAAAACAACAAACATACCTATTAAATAAATCAGTTTGATGAATTCTTTGACCCAGAAGTAAGGAACTGGATAATGAGGAGAGCAACTGAGGAAGAGGGGAGAAAATGTTTATGGAAAAAAATTGACACCATGCTTTAATGACAGGGTGTGGATCTGTTTTTATTTAAGCTGATAAAGATTATCAAGAGGAAAAACTCCTGTTTTCTGAATTTTGTTAACAAGAAATCATGGAAGCTTTGAGACATAAAGTTTGGATGTAGCAATGTCTGCCACTGCGAACACAGAGGAACCCTTTCACTCCGTATGCAGCTTCCAGACTCAGACCTGTCAAAGCTGGCAGGTCCACAGGCAGTAAGTTTTATGTGTCTCAGTTTTGGACCTACCATACACAGTCAGTAAATCTGCACGTACGTGGCAACCCTGCTGTATCACAGACAAGTCTGCACTGCAGAGCAGAATAGCTTTCCCCTTGGTGTGCAGCAGAGCTGCTCTTTATAGACATCATGGTCATTTGTCTGGGATTTTTGAACATCTGGTAGTCCGGGCTGCTAGCCATCCTGAAATCTAGCAGTCTACCATCAAGACCCAGAAAGCTGGCAAGTGTGAAACATTTTTTTTCTTTTCTTCTGTAAGTGAGAGTTTTTCTCACAATTCATTTAAAATACACCACTCCTGGCTGGCCTCTGAACATCTGCTCTCAGCTGGAGCAAAGGCGACACCAGACTGCTACTACTGGGTATATCATTGAGGTATATAATTCCCTTTTGGAGAAAACATGTGAGCAGCTGTTGCTTGGTAGTCTCCTGACGTGTGTGTTTATGTGCACCATATTCACAGACTTCTTTATCCTTCAGTATTTGTCCGGGATTCAATATCTGGCTTGGATCTGTCCCGGATCCTGTGTGATCAGACTCTGCAGTGCCCTTCCTCTGACAAGCTGCCCAGATTTCATTTTTAGCTGGCTAAATCCTATTAAATAGCATGTATTTTTCAGTTGTTGTGGTTTTTTTTGCTTTTGTGTTTTTTTAATTTGTGTGAACTTCAAATGTTTCAATGAAGAGGAAGACCTTGTTTAACAGACTATTGCCACTGTATCTTGCCTTACTGGTTGCTTTTTGTTATGTAATCTATTCCCTTAATATGTTGAAGATATATAACTTAGTAGGTTAGACCATCACATTCATACTGGTATCAGTCCACTAAAACCAGGGTTTTTTATCCCTCTTGTGCAGCTTTCTCTTCTCACTCCTTTCTTTTTTTTCCTTGTATTACAGCAGCAACTGCAGGCTTCAGCTGAGATCTGGCTCTCAGTATGTTACATATAATACAAATGTATAAAAAAGACTGCCTTTCTTCCATGAAGTCATGTTTAGACAGTTTAAATCCCACAAAAGTCCTCATGTCCAGTGATTTCAATTGTTTGTTTCTAAGTTATACTTGTCTTTATTTAGACTCAGAAGCAGAAAGTGAGATACCCAGCATCCTCTGATAGGTCTGTGGAAGGGCACAGAGTAGAACTAAGTTTTCTACTTTGAGATTTAAGTCTCATGCAGTGTTATATGTCTCCACTTTAATCCAAGGATGTTAGCATTTCCGTATGAAAATCATATTATTTTCTTTACTCCTGTGTGGGGCAGTGATTAATGATGTCTCCCTACCAGCTTGCAGGCTTGCTGCATTTCCAATGTCTACTCAAAAAAAGAAAAAAGGGCTTTGAGCAGAGCCTGGCTGTTTAATGCTGTATACTCCTCTTGCTCTCATATGCACACTGCAGGCCTTCCTGCAAGCTCCCTGATTGACAGGTTCCTGCAATCTTTGGAGACAGCCAGGGAAAGA
>NW_010195119.1:5987-10935 GCF_000695765.1 Mesitornis unicolor
GACATATTCAGAGTTTCATTTAGTGTGTCAGAAATAAAAGCACCCCTTGAAATCACTTTGGGGATGGGGGGGGCAGGGGAGCAAACTCTGGTTTCCAAACAGCTGAAACTTCATCCCTTCCTTTCTCTCTACCTCCATGTAGCACCCTTATATTTCAATGCTAAGTGCTTTTTAAATTGCTCCTGGGGTGACTTTATTTACATATTATAATGTGAAGTAATGAATGGAAAGGGATGTTATGCAAACCAATTGCCTCTCATCCCCTTCTCCTGAGTGCAAGGGCCAAGCACATTTCCTGCCATCTGTTTAACTCCATCTCCTGATGCTCGTAATGAAGCTGGCAGTGCCGGGCAGATGGAGGTAACTGGCAGGCAGAGCTGTTTACTTGTAACAGCAACCCTAATTTGTTAGACTTGCCAGGCAAGTCCCCAGTGGTCAGATATTTCATAGTGATGGAGGGTTATTAAAAGAGCTCAGGTGAAGAAAGCTTTTCCCAGCATATGGGGCTGAGCTGAAGGCTGAGTTTTGCTGCTGTGCCAGAACAGCAGCAGAGCTCGGCACTGCTATTAGCTGAATTGGGGCCAGGCTCGCTGACCTTGTCTGGTGGCAATTCTCACTCGGTCCCACACTGACCTGGGCTTCGTTAGCTGTGCCGCCATCTGCCACAGATCATATTTATCTCAACTTAAGACCTCACTAAAGAACAAGAGGAGAAATATGATTAGGGTTTTTTTTTGGGGGGGGGCTACAAGGCCATTTGCCTGGTAAAAGGCACATAGGAATCTATTCCAGTGAAAAAGCCTTTATTAGGAAATAAAAGAATAACTGAATAAAATGTGAATGGCATGAAAATACTGTGGGGGGTTTCTGGTTTGCTTTTCTACTGCATTCATATTTTCTCTTCTCTTTTTTCTCCCCCTTTTGGTATGAAGTTAGAGGCGAGAAACTGAGAAAGATAAATACTTAGTGTCACTGAAGTTGGTTCATTAATAAAAAATTTAAAAGCAGAAGGAGAGAGAGGTTTAAAGAAATGTGAACCTTAGAGTCATCTAATACATGGATCTTAAAGGAACAATTCTTTTTCTATTACAGGATTACTTTCCCCTTTTTAATGTTTGTCAAATATATTACATCTGGAGCAATTTTTTGACAGTATTGTCAAATCTGGGATAGAGTACAGTTCAAATAATAAAGACAGAAAGCTTTTACAGAAATAATTTGTTTCCTAGAAATGTCTGACTAATCTCTTATCTTCCAGCCAACTGACCATTTAAAAATCATATTTAAAATATTTTGTACAAGATGCAGATTATTATTTAGAAATGAAGGGCAAGTGTACATAGAGATTCAGAATTTTCTGGTTTAAAGCTTGTATTTCACTGTGCAAATTAAACAGATGCCAACACATTTAGCATTCCCTACATTGAACTGTGGCCTCTGCACACAAATTCTTACTGTTCTGCATTTATCCATTTTCAAGGCTTGCTTGAAACAGGGCAGTTAAGGGAAAAAAGTTGCAGCATTCACTTAAAAAAAATATTTCAAGAGATGCATTCTTTTGAAAATACAAGTATGTGCATCAGCCTTGTGGCCATTGCCAGCCTAACTCAGTACCCAGCAAATGCAATTGGCTGTATCAATAGCAGGTTTTTTGGATAAAATAATCAGCAAGTAACTCTGAATCCATCTAATAATACATGAGCTTGAAAGAATCCATTTATATATAGCTTTATTATGAATTACTGCCTAAGATATAGCCCTATCTCTTCCTTCATTTTCTTTTAGGTTGTCATATTGTCTCCTGAAATATCATGTTGCATGTTCAATGCCAATGTACTTCATCCAGGCAGAACTTAGTTTCTTTTTTTCAGAAGGATGAGTTAATCTTGGAGAGAATAGAACAGTATATATTTAATTTCAACTGGCTTCATAATAAACTCCCACCCATGTAACAACTATGATTTATTTATCATTTTATAGAAGGTAAATATCCATATTCTTATGGCTATTCTAAGACATGAAAGAAGACATTAGACCTGAAAGATACTTTTCATCTAATTTGAACTGTTCAAGCATAATACAGTTGAAACTTAGGTGTCATAGGCTGTGATCCCGCTGACAGTTTTTTTATGAAGTATTTGAGAGGTCTAGCAGTTTATGTAACAGCAGTAAAGGACCATTATATCAAGTGAGTTCTCCAATATATCAGCTTTAAAACACTGCCAAAATCTTTGCTAGAACTACCAGTGCCTGTAATTCCTAGTAAATTTAAAAATCACCTCCCTTTAGCTTCTACTGGTTGTCTACTTCAATCTGTGCATTAACTTTCAGCTGTCAGCTTATATTTATATCTTAGATTCTAGAGAGCAATGCAGACTGAAGGACAAATATAATATAAAAAGTATTTTTTCTTCTTTAATTTTTTTTTTGTCCCAATATGTTTGCAAATTAGTCTTTCTTTTGGGAAAAAGTAACATCACAGTATATTCATAACAATTTCCATAAATAAGTAACTTTCATTTCCATAATAAGGACTTTCCATTTAGCTGAAAGATAATCCAACTGAAACCCACTGTTTCTACTCTGTCATTTGGAAAATCAAAGCAGCTTTTTACCCAGAAATAAAATCTTTCTCTGTAAGGCATTGATTCTTTTCTATTACTGTTTTTTGGAGAGGAAGAAAAAAATAACCGAAACACAAAACAAAAAAATGCCCAACCTGAAACAAAACCAAATAAATAACCCTCTACCCCACCTACTCACACCCCACACTTCTCTCTAAAATTAAGTTATGGGTGTTAGGATTTTGGCATGCCAGAGGCTATATATTTGCCCAACATCTGATTTTTGCCATGTGATATTGTTACTTTTGAATGTAGTACGGGGGAGAAGCTCCTTGTTGACACCACCAGCAGCTAATTCTGGGACTCCTGAGAAAGTATAACTCTGCTGTTAATTTCTTCCCTTTCAATATAAGGGTCTTCATGGTGCCAGGTGACTAAATATCAAGTTTCTTGTTAGCAGGTTACACAGAAATCAGCCCCAGTGCACCCATTTTGCAGAAACGCCAATCTAACAGGGTTCCTTCCACTAGTTTTAAAGAGACTGGAGGTTTTGAAGGTACTCTATATATTAAAGCTCAACTTCTTTTTGGTCAGACTTGAAACATGCTGACTCTTCTGTAAATGAGCTTCTTATTCCGTGCAATATACTACCACAACTGGAAAGTTAAATAACTCTTAACATTCATGCTTTTTTAAAGAATCGTCACTTTAAAGTGAAGTATCTGTGAATTTTATGCTTGCACTAAGATAAGAATATATTATTTAAATAACCATAGGTTTCAATGGTGAGCAAAGAAAAGCCTTCACAGCAGAAGTTCTGAATGTTTCCAAAGGAGGAAAAAAAAAACGTGTATGAGTTTGCCATTAAGACCTCTGCAGAATCATATGACTGAGTGCCTTCGAGTTACACAAGTTTTTCCACTATGTTACCTCACAAGTCAGTCAGAGGACATTGCTGTATTAAACTGTAGGGTGTTATTCCAAGGTCAAGAATCTTTCTATGGTAAATATATAGCTAAGTGTTACGGTAACAAGCACAGCAAAAATAATACAGGCAGTTTTGACAAATACAGAAAATATCTCTTACATTTTTAAAGAAACAAACAGGGGAAAAACCCATTGCTGAATGTTTTCCCAGACATAAAAGGTTTCTGAATGTGGAATAACGGCCTTGTATTATTTTACATACAATATGCAGAGAATTCTACTTGGAGATATTTGTCATTAATACAGGCTACAAATAGTTTTATTTGATCTCTTGCTTTTATTAGTTACTTCTCCACTTAAACCAGTGGCATTTGGGTAAGGACCCAGTTCTAAGCAACAGGTTAGTCCTGCATCACTGATAAATGAGACTAACAGTAGTTAGATGCAAATTAAATTGTATCCAGTCCTGTAATATGTTTAGTATTGCTTGCATATTTCTTTCTTGCCTGTGGGAAATGTCAAAGAGAATACAAAGTATTGTTGGTCATCGATAATTATTTCTTTGTGAATTAACTTCCACGAATGTAATACTCTTAAACCCATTTAGACTACTACTAGCAAAATAGCTCAATGCTTTTAGGACTGCTGGGTTACAGTTTCTGTCTGAACAGGCACTAGGAATACCAGCCAAAAGAAGGTATCTGCATAAATTAATGTAGATAGGCACAAAAAAAAATTAAAAAATAAAAATTTAGCAGAAAATATATGAATACTTATCTATAATATGAAAGATTACTTAAGATTTAGTTGTCCAAAGCAAATGGCCTATCATTCAAGGTAAAGTACATTATGAATGACTTCATGAATTTTTTTGCAGTCTGGTCAGATTTATGTTTACATCTTTGTATGTCAATTTTTCTCTGAAAGTAATCCTTTTTCTTAATTTCCAACTCAGATTTGGTACTTGTTAAATTTCACGTACCTTCAGCTTTCATGTAACTCAGCACAGTGTTATTAAAGTAACACAGTGAAACTAGGTCATTAAACAGTAAATGCAAACAAATTGTGAAGGCTTGTGGGTGAACTCAGTAAATTAAGTCAGCTGTTTATAAAATAAAATATCTTAATAACCCATTCATTTACAAATTTCTAGCAGTATTCAATTATTTTGGGTATTGCCATAAAATACATTGGTCCAGAAAACAAAAGAAGTGTACATTAAGTATGAAGAAATGATATTCATAATCCAAAAGCTCATACTCTATTTCATGCTTTTGGTGATTAAGCTGAGGTATGCACAATGTCACTTATAATACTATATAAGCATGCTTGAGTGTAATGTAGTTCTATTTAAACTCCTATTGAATATCGATGAGCATTCACTTAATATAGATAACAGGAAAGCGTACACCAATTTTTAAAAACATTCTTTGACAGTATCTCCATAAATTGTCTCT
>NW_010195119.1:10966-41524 GCF_000695765.1 Mesitornis unicolor
CTAAAAAGCAATTAAAGTGCCTAGCAATTCTGATTAACTGAAAGACCTCTAAATATTCATTTGTGAACCCACTCACTAAAGAAAATACTTTTCTTTCACAAAATAGCAAGAAGAATATTTTAGTAATTTCTCTGTGAGTCTTCTTCTCCACAACTTTTTACTCCTGTTAACACCTCCACACCATTTGTCACATAGCATGGAAGATGATAGGACAATTTCCAGACTCTAGTCTGACCAAAGAAGAAGCCAATATTTTAATATCTTTTATTTTCTTTTCCATGCTTTTGTTCTCCATAGGGATTTTAAACAATTGAATAGAACTGGATGCCTAAGCTATCCGCTTTTCATTGACAGTTGTTTTCCTAAGTATTCCCAAGGGTCAGTCAACTGTTCTGTAGGAACTTCTTCACTCCCACATGCATCGAAGAGGAAAAAAATATCTTCTGAATTATAACTTGAAAACCCAGGGGAAAAAATATATATAGATCCCTGATAATAGGTGGTGAACACAAGAGTTCATGAAAAGTAGGAACCAAAGACCAAAGAGAGAAAAACAAGATGAATTCTCCTTGGATAAATCCAAGTTTGTCAGTTGTATTTCAAAACATATTGACATCTCCCTATGGCTTTGCAGTCTGAGTACCCACATGTTGATAGTGGTATCATTATGTATTCCCAGAAAGACACATTCATCTTACCTTGCAGATGTCCCTTCCCTTATAAGAGCTAGAATAAAACAGTCTCTTCGTTCACCTATACCACAGCTGCTCTTAAGACAACCCCAATATCAATACAGGATTTAATTCATATATCTGAGGAAAAGAAAAATGCTATCCCATACTTGTAAATCTTTTTTAATGATTTGTAATAATACATGAATACACATATGGTATGGTATTTGGATCTCTGGTCTGAGAAGTGTCTCCACAATATTTATTGGGTAATATTTTGTCTCTTCCCTTACAGCTGAATACTACTGTGAACAAGATATGTTTTTGTTGTCACCTTTTCCTGGCTAAGCTAGTCCACAAGTCTCTCAGTGTGCATAGAAGGTGATCCAAGACCAAGTTTCCAGTTTTGATTTTGGTATTTATTCTTTATTTTCCAGTCATGTGTCTCCGTGCTATATTTGGTAAAGCTGTTTTCCGATGCAATGCCATCAGCACCAGTAATGGAATATGATAAATTAATGCAACAGTGGCAAGCAGGCTCATGCAAGTAATTCTTTAAAGAAGTAGGCTGATCGTAGACTGCTTTCTTGCATTGTGGCCTTATTACTCAACCCTGGAGCTACCTGTAAGGTAATCTTAAGAGCTCCTAAGATGAAGAACAGAAACATTCTTTATAAGTAGAGTTTATTAAGATCTGCTAAATTTAGGCTACTCTTATATATGTAGTACAGCTCTAGGGTTGAATTTGTCACAACCAATTTTACCTGTCTAAAATACAAGATTCCAGTGTTAGAGAGTTGTTCAGGCTGCCTGTATAGTAAATGGAGAGTTTCCTTCAGAAGATAATTCTTCCTACCTGTTTTAGACATGTCTCTAAAGAGGTATAATTCAGCCTTTGGAGATGTCTGTGTATCTCTGATGACTGTTGTATAGGCTGGACATTTTAATCACGGTAGTTAGCATATGCATAAAACCATTACTTGGGGCACCCTAAATTTCTACACTGAAACATCACCTCCCAGTTGCATGGCAACTAATTTACTTTCCATTAATGTAAGATGTAGCTTTTTCCTTTAAGGTTTTGCAAGAGAATTAATCAGAGGGCAATACCCAGTAAAGACGGTTGTTATAACATGGTGAATTTACTACAGATTTTGGAGGAAGGAAATTATAACTACTCTTGGTGAAAGGTGCTTAAGAGACACAGAGAAATCTGGATTCTGTTGTACAGATGATTACGTATGCACAGCTACCCTGAGAAATGTGAGTATAAACTGGGGCTTTTGACTGTTTGCATGACATTAATGTCAAACCTGGGTCTGGGGAACTGATTCAGATCCATGGTGGACAATACAGTCACAATAGCTCAGTTGCTCTGGAGACTAAGAAAATTCCAATATTCAGAGATAACATGAATATTATAATGTTGATTATCTGTACCATTAAATGTAAAGAGTACTGTAATTTCCTTTGGCATCATAGTATAGGCAGAGTAATCTCAAAGGAACAGTGTTCTGTCTGACCATATGAGTAGGTGGCTGTCAAGTTTATACTGCTTTGTCTTCAGGCTGGCATCATGCCAGCCCTCAGGCAGGCAGGAGGAAGATATATGTGGAAAGAGGTAGTCAAATTGCTTCCCTATGGCTGCTTTATAAACATACATATGTTAAACACATTTATTAGGGCAGTCATCAGCAGCAAGTGCAAGGGCCCTTCTTCTCCCTCATGAGGGATAGTTGTTGCTTACATAGGAGTGGGAAGTTGGAAGCTGGCCCAGAAATCTGGAAAGCATATTATGCCGGATTCCCCACAGAGGATCACTTTGCTGCCAGCCTATCTTGCTCTGGGGTTTCGACACGCCATCAATCTGGAACCTGGCAGCCACCATTCCCCAGCTCACCTCGTCTCATGCAGCGAGCAGACACAGTGCAACTATTTGTCTCAGATTGCAGCCTGGCCACTCAGGGAAGGGAAGGGGGAGGGAAGGAAACAATAAGCCTCTGACAGAGCTGTGGTCTCACTTGCGCAGCTCCAGAGAGTTGCTCATTGCAGCAACATGGCCATTTGAATGACAGGCTCACTGCTTTTCGTTGGACCGCAAGCCAGGGCGAGTGTTGCTGTTTGCACAGCAATGTGGCCCTGAGCAAGGTGGAGGAGGAAGAGCCCAGCTGGGTCTTTCAGACAAAGTGCTGTCATGTACTTTTCAGTGTAAGCTGTGCTTATAGTTTGAAGACTCCAGAGAATTTTACAAATCTCAATTAAATCTCAAATAACTTCTGCTTAGGAGTGCAGCTGTTCTTCAGTGAGCATTGTACTCCTTGTGAGAAGAAAGTTACTGATTGCCTCTCCTGGAGACCTTGACAAACGTGGAGGGAGTATCAGTGATCCACATTACATTGACCAAGGACAATGGATGTAGTCAGGACATTACCAGCGTGGTCAGCCCTGCCCACATTTGCAAAGTGGTGGGAAGCTTCCAGCCCTCAATGGAGGCGAGGTTGTCTGTTTTGTCCTTTCTCCCCTCTTCCTTGCTTTACTTCCATGACTATATCCATGCACATAAAAAAGACCCTGAGGTAACCAAGACAGCTAAGAGTATAGCTCTAAAAGCCAGTGAATCTTGAATTTCCTCCTCTTCCTCAGCAGCAGCTGATTGTGTTCCTTATTTTGGTTGTTTACTACTTATGACTGACCCTCCTGAGTCTAAAGCCCCTGGCAGTATAATTATTAGTTCAGCATAGAACTGCTATCCAGTCATTAGTACAGTTGCAAATACCTGTTTTGGATTTAGTCCTAGCCACTTGAATATTAACATGCACTGAAATTTTTCTGTAGCTTAAGGCAAGTCATTACCATTGTCCTCTGCTTGCAATAAATCTGCTCTGTCTCTCAGTTCATACCACATAGAGGTTTTGAGAATTACGGATAAAACTAGGCACTAGCTGTGGAATACAGTTATGAGACTGGCCAGTTTGTACTTTCAATTAAGCTAAAACAAAGAGGGGAAGTGGTCTATTGGAAGGCAGACTCTGTTTCATCTAAGCAAAACCAAAATACTTTCACAGCTTTGTAGCCTGCTTAGATTTTCACACTTCTAGTTTCACACCACAAACTGGAGTTTGAAGCTGGAGGCAAACTTACGCTGGAGGCTTAAGGCAAGGCGACACACAGACAGAGCAGAGTCCTCTGCCCATTCCCCGAGACAGATGGGTGTGAGGTAGCTCCAGTTTGGAGCCCGTCCAGTTGTATTAGCTCATGCTGTGATTGAGCTAATTAGTTCTACTAAAAGCTTGACTCTGACAGTGCCCAGCTGGAGAGGCATGGCCTGAGAAAGGTGGATCCAACTCAAATCCCAAAGTTATACAGTGATTCAAATGCGCATTATTTTTTTCTATAAAATACAAAACTAGGGATCAGCTCTGTAGTGGGGTACATTGCTTTAAATCTGATGTCTGCTGAAATAAACAGACTGCTCCCAGAGGAGAGTCTTTCCAAAAGAGTAAAAGGTAAATAAAAACAAAAAAATTCCTGATGTATGACTGACTAAAGGTATAGAAAGGATTTTTTTCACTCATTTTGTTACCAGATATCACCAGTGAATTATCTAAATTTTATGTATATGTAGTCTGTATCCATAAGCTGTGACTGACATTTTAAAATGGTTTCATTTTCTAACGTATGCTCTGAACAGAAGTCATCCCATGTAACACATGGCTTGCAGGAACATAAGAAAATAATGGGTTTGCAAGGGAATTCTGTGTTAAAATCAGGAATTGCCTCCACCTTCCACACAGCCTTGAGCATATAATAGGTAAGTTGTTAGTTCTGTTTGTCAGTTAAGGCTAAAAAAAATAAGCAATACACAAAAAATAAGGTTGTCTCTGCTTGAGCAAGTGCCAGTATATCTAGATACTTGTTTTGCCTGTTGTCATTTCCAAATACGCAAAGGAAGCAGATCATTGAAGTACCTTGGTTTCTATCTTTTTTTCTCTGCCTAAATACACACACATGCTCCTTTAGGTATTTTATGGGTAGCAAAAGTGGGCAAAGGGAGCTTCTAAGTAAAATCACAGAATCACAGAATCACAGAATCACAGAATCACAGAATCACAGAATCACAGAATCACAGAATCACAGAATCACAGAATCACAGAATCACAGAATCACAGAATCACAGAATCACAGAATCACAGAATCACAGAATCACAGAATCACAGAATCACAGAATCACAGAATCACAGAATCACAGAATCACAGAATCACAGAATCACAGAATCACAGAATCACAGAATCACAGAATCACAGAATCACAGAATCACAGAATCACAGAATCACAGAATCACAGAATCACAGAATCACAGAATCACAGAATCACAGAATCACAGAATCACAGATCCTGACACTTGCCCTTTACTAATTTATAAACATTAATGAGGTCACCTCTCAGTCTCCTCCAGACTACAGAGACCCAGCTCCCTCAGCTACTCCTCATAAGGAAGATGCTCCACTCCCTCCATCATCTTTGTGGCTCTGCACTGGACTCTTTCAAGCAATTCTCTGTCCTTCTTGAACTGAGGGGCCCAGAACTGAACACAATATTCCAGATGTGGTCTCACCAGGGCAGAGTAGAGGGGAAGGAGAACCTCTCTCGACCTACTAACCACACCCCTTCTGATACACCCCAGGATGCCATTGGCCTTCTTGGCCACAAGGGCACATTGCTGGCTCATGGTCATCCTGCTGTCCACCAACACCCCCAGGTCCTTTCCTGCCTGCCAGCTTTCCCGCCACTTGTCCCCAAGTCTGTAGCGCTGCATGGGGTTATTGCGACCGAAGTGCAGGACCCAGCCCTTGGCCTTGTTGAAGCTCATCCAGTTGGCCTCAGCCCATTGATTCAGCCTATCCAGGTCCCTCTGCAGAGCCTTCCTACCCTCAGGCAGACCAACACTCCCTCTCAACTTAGTGTCATCTGCAAACTTTCTGAGTTTCCTTTCTGTGTTTGCATCTGGAACTCATGTCTGAACTACAGAGATTTTTTTTTTCTCTAATTGATAAGTTTCATGTTTTGGTTCCAGGTGTGTAGTTTGAATAACTGATCTTATTTTTTAGGAAATTCACATGATCTACAAAAATGTCTAAAGAAGAAGATGCAAAGAAGACCTTAAAAAGTAGTCTTGGCTATATTTGGAAGTCTTAAAAAGCAGGTCAGTCTTTGGATCTGATAGAAACAACTTTGAATTAGAAATTAAAGGTTTCTAATGAAACGGGGTGACATCAGTGCAAGTCTTACAGTAATGGTTATTTTTTATTTCTTCAGAACAAAATTGGTTCCTTTAATGAGATATGTGGGAATTTCAGAGTCCAGATTCAGTTAAACTTCTGCCAGATAAAAACGATAAAATTTGAAGTTTAGAATTTCAGAATAAAAGTGCTTCTGTAGTTGCTGAATTTTGTCTTGAAACTAATATGTGAGGTGTAACAAAAAAAATCTTACATTTTGTATGCACCATACATGCAGGAGTAATGAGTCTTCTTTTAAAGATAAATATTATCTTTCCATATGATTCCAAAGGTAGAATTCACCCTTCTGAAAGAAACAGATCCTTGAAAGGAAGCAAATTACCTTGAAAAGTTCAGGAGCCACATCTTATCTTAGAAGATTTGGGTTTTTTGAAACTTGAAGAAAGTAATGAAGGTATTGTAAAGTTATAAGATTAGGCACATCATTGATGTAGTTTCACTAACTTCATGTAATCTGTGATAATTTACTCTAGGAAATGTTGTTTTGTATGATGTTTCAAGTAATTTCTATGACATTGAACTTTAGAAGAGTCCATGGGTTCTTTTTGTCCTTAAAAGAGTTTGCTTTTATCCTTCAAAATTATTTTATGTCAGTAAGGCTTATAAAAAGACTATCATTCATCTTTGGTGTAAGAATTTTTATGTATTTTTTAAAGACATCTTGAAATAAAAGCTTAATTATAAATGACTTAACGTTGGCATGTTATATTTTACAGCTTATAAAAACTCCTAAAGATACTGTTAATTAGAAACAGCTGTAGAGTTGATTTCTTTTTCATACATTTCTCATGCCATCCAGAAACCTATTTTTCATTTTTTGGTATATATAACATACCCAGAATTGACAGAGAGTTGCTCTTGAGAGTGATTCCCCAAACATTTTCAGAAATTCCAGGATCTGGACAGGAGGTACTTGCAGACAATAAATGAATATCCAGGCTGTCAATGCCGATTTCATGTAAGATACGCACCCTGTGGTGTTCTGCTGAGAGGTGTATATAATATACTAACCTATCTGCTATTTTAATTTTTTTTTCCCAGATCTGTTTATCTTGTTTTGGAGATGTCACTTTTGGAGCCTTCTTTGATTATGTCTTTGTTTTCTACTTACATTTTTAGTTTTTCTTCTCACAGAACTAGCATAGAAAAGCAATTTTTTTTTTTTAGTATCTTTCCTATATAGACATCAAAAAGTTCCATCTGCCTTAGCGCTAGTGACCAGCTCACTTTCTTCTTCATCACTGAGAGAAGAGAGTGCCTCCTTCCAAGCCCCATGGAGGCCCCCATGCCTCTGTGAGTTCAGTTTTAGATTACAAATACAGTCAATAACTTTCCACTGCCAAAAATCCTGCTGTCCCTCTTTCCTTCCCAGCTGTCCCTTTATCCATCTTTTCAGAGATTCCCTCTCAGAGGAAATCAATAGTAATCAAATTCCTGTTCTTTATATATTCCACTGCATCAGTTTTTCCCAAACTGATCAAGTTTTCTTATCAAAACCTCACAACTGATGCTGTATTGACACCTCACTTTAGAATTTGGTGACCCTGACACATGTTCTTCCAGAAGTCTTGTTGGATCATGAGATCCCTAACGTCACTTTCTCCAGTGTCCCCATCTATGATTCAAATGGTTCTTTCTATGTGGACCACAACATCTCAAAGATGTAGCATTTCATGTTCTTTCTCAGAACCCAAATTTTCACCCCTGTTCTTACAGTCTCACTTGTCAGTTACTTTAGTGTTTTCTCTCAAATATTCACACATGGGCTCTGCCTCTGCATACTAATCTGGTATGACTTCACAAAGATTATTTTCCTGGTGTGCTGCCTTAATCCTGCTCCCCTTTACTTTTCACATCTACCAATTTCCCAACCTATTTTGCATCATCCATGAGCCATTTGTCCTGAAGCCCTCACAAAATATGAGCATCCTGAAAATATTTTTAAAGCCTTAACCTCAAAAGACATTGTTCTGGCTTTGCAGTTCTGTGCAAATTTTTTTGAAATTTCTTTCAAATCATCTGGCCCACCTAATCATATTTGTTGTTTGAGTGCAACAGTCTCATGACTTTCATAGAGGTTGTGAAAGCATTACTGAGATCACAAGCTGACAGATTTTTATCTTTTGTGGATACATTTTTCATAAGCACTCCTGAAGCACATATATCTCACAAAAAGAGAGAGAAAAAAAGCACCTGTGTTGACTGGTGACGTTTACATGCATTTAGTTCCAGAGCAGGAACACCAAGGTTCTTTTGAGGATAGGCTTGTTCAACCAAATACACAGGGATTTTGGAGGTTCCCATTCCTGAGTTTTCTGACTTAGAGAAGTGCCTAAAATTAGGTGAATAAGCTTGGATCTTACAGATTTCAGTAAAATTGGTATCAAATGTTATTTTCCTTTGCTTTTTGTGAAACAAATAAAATATTTTCTAAACTTAAGCAATACCTAGATCTACTTTTTTGCTTTTCCTAGAAAGAAATCACTGCACACAGGACTCTCAGTGTGTCACCTCAGCTTTAATCAGAGGTGGTTCAGCATGTACCTGATGCTACATTTCCATCATATTATGTTCACGCTGGCTTTGTGAATACCTGCATCTGTACAGCATTTTCTCTCTCTATTTCTTTGTATATAAGCCCATGATAGTTTTTGCCATAAAATTTTGGCTTTAGCTAAAGTCAAATTTGTATGCTAGTCTAAACCTTGCAACATCCAGTTAACTGTATAATTTATTATTAAGAGTTTGAATGAAAAGCCCTTGAAAAATAGCCTTACTTTCTTAAAGAATGCATAAAATTGTTCACATTTAGGAGTCTCTTAGCTCTGATAATTGATTTAACTTCAGTTATGAGATACTCAAATATTAAGTGAATACTTGGAAAAGACAACAAAACTAATAATTTTCTCCCCTCTTCATCTCAAAATCTAAATTTATTTCTGTTCTTCATATTGCACATGTTTGTATATATATGTATTTTAAATGCTGTTTTGGACAATGCAAGTTGTAGGCTGCTTCTTTTAATTTTCCACAATATGTATGCCATTAGACTAGGGATAAATGAACTACAAATATACATCAGAAATCTTTCTCAGAAAGAATTTTTTTTTCCTTGTCTATATATATATATATCATTTTTTGTTTTTTTTAACTGTGCTTCTGCATTTTCAGTCATGATTAAAATTGCTGAATTACCTCAAGAGAAGAGAGCTTGCTTTGCAGACATGGCTAGATGTGCTGAATTATCCCAGAAGAAGGCTCACTTTTGTCAGGATTCCTGTCCAATTTTGCAGACACAAAAGGACATAATCACTCAGATGTTTGTGTGTGCTTACTGGAACTGGGTCCAAACTCTGAACCTTTTGAGGTTTGTCCACCTGTATTATGGGCCTTATTAGTTAAAATTGCACATAGCAGCTTGAGAAAGCATTTTAATGTCCTCTGGCTAGAAGCAGCTCAGTTAGCACACACTCATATGACTAAGTAGTTATTGAAGTTGCAGGACAGCTAACCTTAGTGATTTTTTCACTTGGCATCCAGTTCTTCCAGTAAACATTCCCCCTTTTTTTTTTTTTAATGATTCTCTGCCTCATATGGCCATGAAAGCAAAACCAGGACAGTTGTTATTATAGGAAATGTGTGTTCCAAACATAAATCTCTTAAATTCTGATTCTGTACTCTACTTTCCTAATAATTAGTCATGCTTACAGTTCAGTAGAGGCCACTTCAGTCAGCCAATAAGATGACAACACTAAGTTTCCTGGCAATAGGTGACTAGATGGTAAATCACCATTAGAGTGAAACTTAGACCTGCACATAAGACCAATGGTAAGACTGAAATATCTTTAGTTTTGGAACTGTAAGAAATAAAATACAGAATGTTTACTAGCATAAATTTTGGAGCCTTTAGACTGAGAGAAATCTTCATTTGAAACCAGCTTTCATTATCCATGACAGAGATGAATACAATATTTTTAATTTAGAATTTTATTCAGCGTGTGATGATTCACCTGCTAACTGAGCAACGAAAGAAAGATTATCCTAACCTGGGCAGAGGGACATAAATCTCTTAAAAGTTTGAGACTCACAGAACTAGGAGACCAGCTATGGAGATTAATAATCCTTTTTCGGTTTACATTAAACCCTCAAGCTGTACAGACACCTAATAAGGATGAGTTCCTGACCTGGTGGCAGACATTGTGTTATTCTTCTGCACTTCTAGGTATAGGAATCAAGATTCAAGACAGCCTTGCTTTGAAAATACTTCCTTTGAGCAATTTTCATTCAGTGGAAAATAATTCTGGCCACAGAATTGGCAGTAGAATATCACATATGTTGATTACTCCTTTCCAGACTTTAGGACCTGCCAAATCATTGCCAACCCCAGAATTATCTTAGAACTCTAATTCCTCAACTCAGAATTGCAGCTTATAGTGTTCATTCTTGTACCTGGTTAAGTAGGAGAGGTTGCCTTGGTTTTATTTCTGACTTTATTTTATTTCTGAACCACAGTTTGAAAACCAATGTTAATAATTCTGACTTGAAGGATTAATTGGATGTTCCAAGTCTTTCAGATCATGGGGCTGTATGAAGCAGGTATTTCTGTCAGGTACAAAATAGATAATTTAATGAAGTAGTACCTGAAGTTTCCTATACTGTCACATTCTGTGACATGCAGGGCTTTTGCCAAAATATTTGTGAAGATTTTGTCTTTGTATGTTTAGGATGATCACTTAGCATAAAAGTATTCACAAGTTATTCTTTGGGTGACCACAGAAAATCATTGTTGCAACACTGAAAATTGACCAAAGGTTTACTCTTTGGTTTAGCCTGGTCTTCTGGAGATCTCTCTGAGTTGAACAGTTTTCTTTGCAAGTAGGGAAAAGAAGTCTAAAACTTTTATACAAAACAAATAGTTACACTATTCTCTGACAATGGGAAAACTTGATATTTCTAGCACGGAGAAGATAACAATAACCATTGTCTGTGAAGCTGGACAATGGTGTTTGCCAAAACCAAGGAAAATCTGTAGTCCTTCTTTATGTTCTGGGAGACCGAAAATCTAATAGAAGTTATGTGTTAAACATGTTAAACATGTGTTAGTCAAGGTTCAGAGGTCATCTTTGCCTTCAATCACAAGAAATCACATTAATGGTGTACTATATATTTCCAGTGAATTGCACTATTTTTCTTCTCTTGCATAGATACCTTGTCAATGAAAATTTGGTATTTGTTTACTGACTGACACTGATGAGCTGTTTAAAATAAGAAAGCAATTCTATCTTTTGTGAGATTGTCACATATTAAAAAGTTGGTTGTTCTGAATTGTATTTTTGCTTTGTAACTCTTGTCACTAGAAACCACTGATCTGTGTTGGTTTTATCTCTTTTTGAGTTGGGTTTTTTCTAGGGCTGGAGTGGAGGGGAGTGACAGTGCATATTTCAGGAATGATTAGTGTTTTGGATGAGAATTTTGTCTTGAAAAAATTATAAATTATATGTACTTAGCCTATTTACTTGAAATCATCTACAGGTAATTTAGAAACTTAAGAAAGGATACTTTCTATTTTCTACTTATGTTTTTTTTAATAAGGATTACAATACTGAAGCAGTTGAAAGCTAAGAATAAGACTCAATAAAGTAATAAGATGTGTCTGAATATACATTGCTTAAAATAAATATGAATTATATTTCATTCCTCTTTTTGGTTGGGTTTTTTCAACCTTTGAGATAAATTTACTTTATATTCACAAACAATTTACTCTTGCATGATGTCTAAAACATACTTTTGTTTAAAAAAGTGAGGAGTATCATGAAATTACACAGTTCCAAGAAATAATTGTTTAAGAGAAGCACTATAAACTTATGACAAAACCAGAAGAGTTAGCAGCAACACATACAGGTTCGCTTAATAAATCAGCTAGGCACCTCATTGCTTAAAACAACAGAAAACTTCTGTCTTTTCCTTGCCCATAACTCAGAAGGCTTAGAATAAATTAGAACTGATTTTATACACAACTTATCAATTAACGCTGAAAGGCAGCCACCAAGGTTTCTGTATGTAAAGTCAGAAAATGTTCAGAGAGGGAGGTTTTTGACCTTTTTTTCAAAGAAATGAAAAAGAAAACTATTCTTTTATAGTTGTTAAATTTTCAGTGGAAGACTAAAGTTGTCATTTGGTTTTCAATATTTAAACAGTAAATTTTTCAAACAGTAGATATTTATGCAAAAAACTTTTTTCAGTTCAAGAGGAACATTAACTTCTTGGGGAACTGTTCAAGAAGATAAGAATGTACCAAATCCTTGCTCCCAAGCCTGCTTTGAGATATATGTGGGCACAGTTTCTATTCCATAGTGAAGGAGTTTGGCCTATATTTTTTAATGTATGCAAATGATAGTGGGAGAGTCGATATAGTATTTGGCAAGTTTCCCATAGACATGGAAACAACTGAGGCAGAAGCTTTCAAGATAATTTTCAATATGAAACAGTAAAATCAAGACAGTCTGATTTATGCTTATTTTTACTGCAGCAATAAACTTATTCAACTTGTTCCTGTTGAGGAATTGAGTAGTGTCTGGGTTACTGTGCTGCCTTGTAAAAAGTGATGAAGACAATAAACCTGATTGCAATGATGCATATACAACGTATGTGAAACATATAACGCTACAAAGGTAGAAACTAAAGCATACCCTTGTCTGTGCTGTTGCATTTTTATATGTCTGTAGTCACAGACTCCAGAAAAATAAGTCAAGGTGCACATACAATACCATTATTTAGTGATTCCTCTAACTATTGTAGTAGAGATTTCAAGCTGCTATAGTACTTTATGGTACTACAGAAAAGTTTAAGCCATGCAGAACTCAGTTCAAATTCTGTAATTGCTTTAACATGTCTCTCAGAGGAAGACCATGAGGCCTGTAAAATCAGTATGGTTGGTTCGTCACAGCACAAGCAGAAAATTAGAGGTCTGGAGGAAATAGGACGGAGTGGAAAATACAGGTTCCCCCAGATCCTCCGACCACTGGGGCTACTGTGGCCAATGTAAAAGGTTCAAGGACCTATTTTGAGGTACAGATGTGCTGTACCAGGGGATGCAGATCCATCTCTGCCCTCCAGCTGTGGAGGACTTTATGCTGAAAACTGTATCCCTTGTACACACTTCTTTATTCTGCCAGTTTGAAGAGTGGAGGGAAATAATAAAAGGCAAATGGAGAGAGGGTTGTGTGTCCTTTTTTGGGTGCAAGCTGCTGCTAGCAGTGCAACAAATGCTGGGGGGGAGTGGGAAATGAAGGAAAAGGACGGACCCTCAGGGACTGGTACTGAGACCAGTTCTGTTTAACATCTTTGTCAGCAAACATGGACAGTGGGATTGAGTGTACCCTAAGCAAGTTTGCTAACAACACCAAGCTATGTAGGGTGGTCAACACGCTGGAGGGAAGGGAAGCCATCCAGAGGGACCTGGACAGGCTGGAAAGATGGATCCATGCCAATTTCATGAAGTTCAACAAGGCCAATTGCAAGGTCCTGCACCTGGGTAGGGGCAATCCCAAGCACAAATACAGGGTGGGTGGAGAATGGCTTGAGAGCAGTCCTAAGGAAAGGGACTTGGGGGTGTTGGTTGATTAAAATCTCAACATGAGCTGGCAATGTGCACTTGCAGCCCAGAAAGCCAACCATGTCCTGGGCTGCATCAAAAGAAGTGTGGCCAGCAGATCAAGGGAGGTGATTCTCCCCCTGTGCTCTGGACAGACACCACCTGGAGTACTGCGTCCAGTTCCTGTGCCCTCAACACAAGAAGGGCATGGACGGGTCCAGAGGAGGGTCATGAAGAGGATCAGAGGGCTGGAGCACTTCCCCCATGAAGACAGGCTGAGAGAGTTGAGGTTATTCAGCCTGGACAAGGCTCCAGGGAGACCTTATTGTGTCCTTCCAGTTACCTGAAGGGAGCTTACAAGAAAGCTGGGGAGGGACTTTTTACAAGGTCAGGTAGCGATAGGACAAGGTGGGGATAGCTTCAAACTGAAAGAGGGCAGGTTTAGATTAGATATTAGCAAGAAATTAATTCCTCTGAGAGTAGTGAGACACTGGCACAGGTTGCCCAGGGAAGCTGTGGATGCCCCCTCCCTGGAAGTGTTCAAGGCCAAGTTGGATGGGGGTCTGAGCAGCTTGGTCTAGTGGGAGGTATCTCTGCCCAGCCCATGGCAGGAGGGATGGACTGGAAAATCTTTAAGGTCCCTTCCAAGCCAAACCATTCTGTGATTCTACAATTCTGTGATTCTATGAAAATAAAAGAGAGAAATTAATATATAAATGAAAACAAATTCAATTCCTTCTCAGAAGCAGCCGTGCCCACCCCCACCCTCAGCTCCGAGGGCTGCTCCCGCCGCTGCCACGCGGTGTCGCTCGCGAGCCGCCCTGAGCGAACGCGCGGCTCCGGCCAACCGCTGAACCCCGCGGGTCCCGTCCCGGGGAAACAAAGGGACAAAACCGATCGGTGTGGCCGGTACAGCGACCAAGACAGATGCGGGAGCTGAGCGGAGAGAGCTCTGCATCTCCTGACCACTTTTAAATTCACACAATAATGTAGAGGGAAAAACAGATTTGTCCTGATAGAATGGCTTGGTGGAAAAGAAATCAAATTTACCATGCACTTGGGCATTTGGACAGCACAAAAATCCAAAGCAGACGCACCTAAAATACTTTTTCTTATGTGAAATATTTGCAAGAAGTCCTATTCCTAAGATGTTTTAACCATAATTATCTTGTGGATATGATTCTATCACAAGAGTTGTTTAATCTAAGCCTCTTAGTAGCTTGTGAAAATGGTAAGAAGAGCTAGCCAGATAATTATTTGTCCAGAGCAGTTAGGATTCTCTAGGACTTATCTCCAGGCACCAAAGGAGCTCCAGTTTGCTCGGAGTTATTTATCCTGATCTTGCTAGCATGCTCTTCATCTAAACAACTGGCAAAGTGACTACTCTTTCTTATATTTTGATGCTGATAAAGTATTATATGATTGAAACCTTAAGATTTTAATGAACATCATGCACCTTCAAGCAGCTCCAATGAAACTGTCACATGTCATCCCTACCAGAGCCATTCAGATAGTCCATGCTGGTCTGGACAGCCCAAGGGATGCGTAAGAAGCCCCTCTGTGTATATCAGCAAAGGAAGCTGCAACCTCCTACTCTTTGATGCAGCTACTGTGACTTTTTCAGTATTTTCTAAAAGTCTCTTTATAAGCCAAGTCAAGCTGTAATGCTGGAATGAGTTCAAAATTAAACAAATTAAGTCCTCCTGTCCATAGT
This sequence comes from Mesitornis unicolor, assembly GCF_000695765.1. Taxonomy (NCBI): domain Eukaryota; kingdom Metazoa; phylum Chordata; class Aves; order Mesitornithiformes; family Mesitornithidae; genus Mesitornis; species Mesitornis unicolor. Next base: position 26,247 of record NW_010195119.1, read on the forward strand.
CTCATCCTCCCTGAAAATCCATTATAAGAAGTTGTCCTTATTCTGAAGACTAAGACATCCTGCATTGGTTGAGAAATGAGACTGATACCATCCCTAATCCTTAGAAAAAGGGCGTGCAATACTGAGCAGTCAGTCATAAGATTTTACCAGGAGAGTTAGTCTTAAAAGCAGCGTCCTTGTATCTTAAACCTAAAAGTTTTCTAACAACAATACATTCACACTGGGATTAGTTTCTTTGTATGTTACAAGAAAAATGAGCTAATTCTTCTATGTTATGAAAAATGCTTGTGTTTTCATAGAAAATATTTTGAAAGAGTCTGTAGTACAAAAGTGAAATATTACTAACCAGCCATTTTGGCTCAGTCCTGTTTCTGCTGATGACTCCAGACTGCCCAAGTTTATTAAATGCAATGTATTTAATATTTCATTCTCATCTGAGACTTCTTATTTTTCTTCATAATGGTATCCTTGCAGTTCCATATCATACTTACACTACTCTATCAGTTTGCTCACTTTGGATGATTTTTTTCACATCCTTTATAAATCTATATTACAGACTTTGCATTTTAGTTTCCTTTTGAGGTTGTTTCTTTATGGAACCAACTATTGCATTACTTCTAATATATTCACTTTACAGCAGTTCCTGACAGTACACTCTTAAATTTAGTGTCTAAGTAGTGTACCAAACATCGAACTCCAGACTAATCCAAACTGAAAAATCAGAATTAGTCAGATCTAGTATTCGTATATCTTTTATTATCATTTCAAAAGCCATACACTTCCCACAGTTCAGATCATTGAAACTCAGCCTATATTTCTCAACAGATTCACAAAAATTAGCAAATCACACTGACCTTCACTTCAGATTTAAATTTATAAGGAAACCTGAAACCAGAAGAGTCATGGGTGGTTTCTTGTTTCACTATGAGTGTTTTATACATCTGTAGTGGGTAAAAAGTTGATGAATAAGGTTTACCAGCAGTGTGTCATTCCTCATGGTGACTCAGAGTCTGATAAGTCATGCAAAGGTTTGCAAGTAGATAACCTACTGCATTTTGGACACTATGTATAAAGCTAGCTCCATCTTCATAAAGCTGAGTGAGGCCCTGTATCTGCACAGATGCAGAAGCAACCCCATTGCGGTCCTAGAACTTCTGCTTGCTGACATTTCTTACCGGTTCTGTACAGCCCAGGCAACATGCACAGGTTCCTCTGCAGTCCCTCAGTTTAAGTCTTCTCTCCACCTCTTTCTGACACTTTACAGCAGGCTTACAGTCTTGATCTGAGGACACAGGAATACTTACCCACGAAACTGAAACATTGTATTTGAGAAACTGTGCATTAGAAATGGCACAGGAATCAACTGCAATCTTCTGAAAAAATAATTCAAATTATTGGAAAAGGATGGCTTCAGTCTTTAAATACAATCCATCTCATTAAGCATTCTGCTCTCAGTGATATTAGAGGAAAATCTTTACATAGAAAATATGGATGCAATTGTTTTAAAATAACATTTATTTCTGGGGCAGAAGAAAGAGAAAAAAAATCAAAGGCTCCTTTCTTAAGTGACAAGTGAATTCATAGCTAAGCATCTGCTCAGAGAGGAAAGTACTGAGGTCAGATCTTGGCCTTGGTTTTAAAAGGTCCCAGGGAGCTATATATCTACTTTACAAGCAGCAAATATGTGACTAGTGACAATATCTTCTGCCTAGTTTCTATTTTTTTATTCAGAGTAGAAGGCTTTCAGCTGTTTTGTATTAGAATCAGGATGAGGCTTAGGTCAGTTAGGAAAAGTCCCTCTGAGAATGACAGAGGGCTTGGCAGTGAAAGATCCACAAATCTACATGTGTGCCTAAACAAAAGGGGAGGAAGGAATATATAAACATATTTTTTCTACCAATACAACTTTCTTGGTTCTTCCTTTATTACAAAAAGGAATAAAATTTAAAAGATTCCTTGGTAATACCAATCATTTTTACTTTACAAAATGCTTCTGTATTTAGAAATAAATCAGAACTCCTCATTTTAATATAAGAGTCAGGCTACTTGTTTTGTAAACAGAGAGAAGACACTCCAGCAATGAGAACATTCAGCAAACAATTGCACATCCAGATGACCTGACAGCAGACTTCTATACTGTGTGGGAATATACATTTGGAAAGAGATACTGGAATGACCGGATGACTGGAGCTGTTTTGGCTAGCGGATGATACGCATCAGCTTCTCAGCTGCTGTAAATCAAGGTTGCTCCACGACACCGATTTACATCAGCTGTGCAACTAGCCCAATATCTCTCACATGAATGGTATGTTAGCTCACCAAAGAATACACTGGTTGAAGTAATGATATTCCTGGCAAGCTGATCAGCATCTGATAGAGCTGTGACCTGTGGAGGGAGGCATGTCTGTCATTCTGTCAAGAGTAAACAAGCCATAGTGGAAATGAAAAACAGAAACCAAGGCCCGAGGTCAGGCAACAGAATTGTCTAGTGAAACTTACTGAAGCTTGGTCTGCAAAAAAATCTGGAGCTAAATTTGGAATACAGCACATTGCTAGAGGCATGAAAATCTTTGTCTGTTCACTGTTTTATTGGCATGCAGATGTGTTTCAGTGACTTTAATGTAAATATAGCAAAAGCATAGATTCAAGACAATTGCTTTCCTGTATGTGCTGGTTTTAGTAGTTTTGCTGCTTAGTTGATTTGTAACTTTCCACTATGAAAGTCAAAATGCTGTTCTGGAGAAGCACAAGCTGCAAAATTGTCTGTTAATATTCAGAATCATGTTCTTTTTTTCCATTTTTACCTTCTCAGGTATTTCCAGCAGAATTTATAAAGGGGAAAAGAAAAGACTTCTTCACGTATGATAAAACTGTAATATCAGAAAACCAGTTTTGCAACATGTATCATACAGGAATGCGTGGGGTTTTTAGCAATGAAGATCAAAAGCCTTATAATACTAACCTGCTTTCAGGTTTCCATACAAACTTAGCCAGCCCTTCTCTGAAAGCCCCTAAATTTTAAAGATTTGACTAACACTTGAGCAAGGCTGAATCCAGCTGTGAGGGGAAGGAGGATATTTTTTTTGCATTTTGTAGACAGTGAGTGGAGTTTTGGTGGTGGCAGTGAAAGAATATGAAACATTTTTGTTCTGAATTTTGCTCTGAAGTTTTGAATGTTCTTGGATAAAGGAGCAGAAACTGTAAAAAAAAAATCTACAGTATTCTCCTTTCAAGGGATTGCACCAAGAAGTCATCTAAGTAGAGCCCTTGGCACGACAGAAAAAGGATGGATGACAAAGAGTGGCCATGAAGAAGTGATTTTCATTAGCTGTTCAGATGAGGTAGACTATGAAATATCCATGGGAAATCTAGTGACAGCTATTTCTATGTCTAAGTATGGCAGTACCAGCCTTCCATAATAATGTGTTTATCACAAGTTGTAGGCACACATATGTCCAGACTTGGCTGAAGGTGTTAGGCTTCCAGGCTCGGACTTGGTTACCTTTTATGTGGATGCATATCTCTGTCCCTTTTCAGCAATGTATATGGTAAAATCTGGATTACATGCTCTAAAATAACCTCAAAAGGCATATGAAAGCCATTTTCTGACATAGACAACAACATATAATTGCATGGGACTGTACTACCATGCCACTACCTTCTTCAATACAAAATTTGCCCTTATATTAAGACAAGAGTGCAATTCTGTCTTTACTCCACTTGCCCTCCTGGATTTTGAACACTGCGTAATAACAAACCAAAACCAGTGCAGACTATAAAGCAGAGAGATAGTAACTCTTAGCGAGGGAGATTTCTAATTTAACTTATTAAAGCTTCCTAAACCATAAGAGGTGTTTAAGTATACTACCGTCACTCAAAACACTAGGTGTTGAGTAGTCTCAAAGCAAAGCAATACTTTTGAAAAACTTTCATTCTATGTTAAAGTCAGCAATGTGGAGCTACCCAAGAAATTTCAACATATCGTTCATTGATTTATTTTGAAGGGTGATTAATCATTGTAGTCTGAGTGCTTATTACAAACAAATTACCAAAACTTTATTTCAACAGGATTTTTCAAATATTACGCTGCTGTTAGAGTTTGATCCTGCTACAAAGAAAGTGTATGTATTTGGTAATTAGGTTTTAAAAACACTATTTTGCATTCAATATTAGTCATTAAAAGTCTTCAGCTTTTCTTTGTATACTTAAAATAGGACAGATTTGTGTCATATTAGGTACATCACAAAAAAGAGCAGCTTTGTCTGAGGCCTTTGCAAGGAATGGTTGATCTCATCTGAAAAGTTTCTTTGCACATAACAGATAACCAAGTCTGTAAGTATGATCACTTGAAACTAATCATAGAAAATGTTTTCAAGTCAAAACACAATTATGGGCAAAACTTGAAAAGTGTTCACAAGCTATTTTTTGTCCTTTTGTTTATTGGCAATACAGTATTAAATGCTGTTTGTCACAGATAATAAATGACATGTCTAGTAACTCTGTGTAAGAAAAGCTTAAAAACTGAGTAATTCCTAACTGGAGAGTAAGTCTAGTAAAAAATTGATATTGATAGTAATTAGTTCTAAAGGGCCATTTTGCATACATCAATTGGACAAAAATATGTCTGCTATGAAGAATATTTCTCCTGAATAGGAAGTATATTACAATAAGTATTTTACATAGACTGTTGGTTTTAATAATTTTCAAGTTTTAAGACAGAAAAGGGGATATTCAGTGAAAACCAGTTTAGCTCTAGAGCGATTTTGGTAATCTGCAAAATTTCCCTTCATGACATCTGCATTCTCAACATAAACTGCATGAGGCACAGAAGTGAAATCATTAGCAGATCTGACATGTTGTCGGTGCTTATGATGTCATGCTATAAATTACCTAATATGGAAGCTTTTTCAGCATCTTGCCTCATGCTTAGCTAAATATAGCAAAATTCAAAATGTTCATTTGATCAATTTTAAGCAAAGATAATACTCTTTACATGACAAAATAAAAAGAATCACATTAAAAAAAAGTCTCACTGTCATTAAATCTAATGTGAATAATAATTTCCTTCCGGGCACTGACATTCTCAAAAGGTCCGTTGTTGTTTCTTAAGGTGACCTGAAAGTATTTGTCATGGCTTTTTCTATGGGACTTAAAACAATAGCTTCAGAGACAAATCGAATGAAAGGCCTGGTCAAGAAAGCTGTCTTACTTAAAAAATGCAGGAGGTTTCTTCTTAATTTGACGAAAATCAAAACTACGTCTTCATAGAACAAAAATTTTCCAAATGGAAGGCCAAAATCTACAAAACTTGTAAAAAAAAGTGCCATGTTTATTTCACTATTGATATAGAGTATAAATTAAGACCTCAGAAGAAGAGGGAAAGTGAATCTTTCAATTCGGCAGCTTTGGCATCAGAAGAAAGTGCTATATTGTTCTTCACACAAACCGTCCCCATTAGAGCTCAAGATGTTCTTTTCCTTTTAATCCTCATTTGTACCCCTTAGCCATTTGTTTAGAATTAAATTAACTGCAATTTGGAAAATGTGGATGAAAGGTAGTGCATTGAGTAGATATCACGTTTCCTGAATAGTGCCTGTTCTGCCTCTTTCACAGCCATTCATTGAGCCTGAAAGGGTGTAGTGTGTGAATTGTTGGACTGTCACTCTGCAGTGAAGTCTAGTAGCCAGTATTACCATGGAAACAGCAGGAAAAAGACAATTAACAAAATGGTTCTGATTTTCCTTATTTCTTGGGGGAAGGGGTGTTCATTAGTGATTTTTTTGTTTTCTTTTATTATTTTCTGAGAAGAAACACAGGGGAAGGGGAGGAATCTTCTTGTTAAATTAGATATTGTCATCACTGTGGGCCTAGTAATACAACAGAAATGTGTGTTTGTGTAATAAAATGTGCGTTTTTAAGTGTTGTCTGGTCTTATTCCTTTCTTTCCCATCACAGCAAAGAAGTCTCAAAATATTCTTAGGTGAGCGACTGTTAATGAGCAGAGCCTGTGAGTTTAACCCTCACACATTCATTGGACTTTTAATTAGTCCCTCTCAGAATCACTTCTATGACAGAAACACAATATAGGCCTGAGAGGAGTTTAAACCAAAAGGGGGCTCTCTTTAGATTTTTAGCATTAGTTTAAAATCAAATAAGTTGGAGGAAAGTGCTGTGGGCTGCTGTAAAAGGCAGATTTTTGTGCCTGAAGGACATTCCAATGCAGGGGTCTAACTATAATTTCAAGGCAGCCAAGTTCACATTCTGCATCGAGAAGTGTGCAAAACAAAGAGGAAAAACTCCAGCTGTTAAATACACTTCTACCTTTAAAATCTTTCTTTCTACATAACGGTATTACTAACCTTCATATATTGTAATGAAAGGAAGAAAAAGGTGCAACTTCTGCACTGAAAAGTTATGTCAAACATTTCAAAAAGACTGAACTCCAGGTTGTGTTCCTGTCACATGGATCTCAGGACTTAGGAAATAAAAACTCTCCTCCTGCTTTATAAAGATGCAGTCGAGATCAGTACCAGGCTCATATTCATTTAGTGATCCCTTCCAGAGTAGGAGCAATACACATAGCAGGAAAACTGACAAAGAGCATTGTGGTTAGACAAGCCCTACTTCTTTAAGCTCGTTTAGGTGTATAACAACATAATTTAGTATGCTACTAGTAAGTTTCACGACTGATACACTAAAAAAAGACACTCAGTAGTCTGCAGTATTTGCTAAAAATGCCCTGGTAAATATATGTTGCAATATATCAAACCTGTTGTTGGAATAGAGCTGTCCTGTACTGTGTATTTGAATAGCACCTATGCTTTTGGGAACAAGGACTCTCCTGGATCTCTAGACTCTGCTGACGTGCAAGTAATAAACAAGAATAGCTTTTTTCTTTAAATAAAGAAGTTGCTATGAAGTCGTACATTTAGTCTCTGAATAGCAACATGGAAAAGAGATTTATCTGCTTTGCTGTCTAGCACACTGTCATGCCTCTTATATTTTCTTTATGCCAGAAATGGTATTTGTTTTCAGATTGCAATTTAACTCTGTATTTCACTCTACTATGTCTTGATTGTCTGACATTGGTTTAAATAGAAGTGCTGATTCTTGAAAGACTGATGTTTGCTAGTGAGTAATCTATAGAGAATTACAGATGTATTTTGTATTAGAATTACAGATGTATTTTGTATTTGAATTACAGATGTATGTTGTATTTGAAGGAAGTTGAACAGTGCAGGAATAAAATGACAGAATACATACTAAGAACATAGTGCAGAGATTTGGGATGGGTTAAAAAAGGAAAGGAGAAGAAGTGTCTGGATCACTGTTTGTCTGTGCTAGGTAAATACAGCAGTCCTTTGGAACAAATCAGTGGAAAAGTGGAGGGCAAGCCTAAGAAACATACTGAAGACATACCCTGACTGAAAGGATATACTTTAGCAGTATTCAAGTAGATGGTTAACAGAGAAAAAAAGGAGAAAAAAAATTAGTTTTAAACCAAAAGTTGAGTCAACCATCAGGTTATCTGGTAACAAACGTTGAATAGTCTCAAACTTAATAAATCTGTGAGGTAAAAAGAGGAAGGGGAGACATGGACATTTCTTTGATCAGTAGCAGCTAACTAGTGTCATATTTTGCATTACTAGTTTACAGGAGACGCAACATGCATGTAAGTGTAAATGGAATTCAGCATTAAAGATATACAAAATTATTTTAATGTCGTATCATGGAGAAATCTCGTTTCTATTTCCATTTTTCAGTCTCTTATTAAGGAATTTTCTGTAGTCCCTGAACTCTGATCGAAGAACCTTTTAGCTATGTCATTAATACTAGTTTCTGAAATATGTTAATTTCCAATCAACAAGCAATCTTTGCTGTTGATCTCACCTATTTGGCTTTAGATTACAACACAGATGTCAGCAGAAACCCAAGAAATGCAAAGAAGAGCAAACTATTTACTTAGAGGTAAACCGTCCTAAGGTAGGTGTTTTTTCCCACTTCCCTTCACTGTCATTATGATTTCAACAACGCTCCATTCACCTCCACAGACTGTTTGACTTTTATTATTGGTTAAGGTAATAGGTGTTTTCACTGAGCTCAGCATGTTCCTTGCTTTACTTAGTCCTTAGCATTAACACTAATGCCCTTGGAATCCAACACTTTGTAGGTTTTCCTGGAGTTTAACTTCTGCAGAAGTGAAGCACAGGCTCTGGCGTCCTCCTCAAAGATCACACTAACTAAAGAAAACTTTTAATCCAAATAATGAGAAAGCAGGGGGGAGGCACCTGGTAAAAATCTGAAGAGTTTGTTGTAAGCTTACTTTAGCCTCAGTCAAATAAACCATGTTTATTTGATTGATAAGTGTACAGGGTAATTAAGGGTAAAAGTAATTAATGAAATTATCTGGACCCAGTTACACCGAAGTATGTACACATTCTGTGCCTACTTAGATGGTGAACTCAAATATCCAAAGCATTCACAGAGGTCAGTTATTTGCGTATGTGTTGAAAATTACATTATTTAAACTAGTATGCATCTATGTAAACATTCTCCTAACTAAATGTGGAAATTTATGCAAGAAATTGCTTAAGGTTGACTTTGTGAACAGACTTTCAATTTTTTTATAATTCTTCTTTGGAATCTGCAAATCAGGCTAAGAATTTTTCAGGGGCAACTTTTCTCATGAAATGTCTCATTTCTGACTGAGTTGCAGATACTGAAAAAGCCTTGTTATATTTGTGCATTTGATTTCTAAGCACAGATAAAAAGGAGAAGTGTAGTGTGGAACTGGTAAATATGGGGATATATTTGGCACAGACACTCTTTTTTCACAGTGCACAATACACATTAGGCAAGGTAACAGGACATTATTATTACACTGACTGTAAAGGAAGTGTGACATAAGTCTTGGTGTTGGCAGCACTCATAGTCACTTTCCAGATAATAAGGAGTACAATGAAATCCTTACTGCTGAAACAAAAGAGAACTTTCAGTTGCCTTTCATTAGGATATCAGCTCACAATATCAGCAGAATTTTTTCCTGACATTATATTGGGTCATTAGTTATACATTGGCATTGATGAAAGATGGATGTTATCTTAACAAATGTATTTGGTTTGTGTGGTGGTGTTTGGGCAGCAGGGGAAACACCCAGGGATGGCTCCAGTGAGAAGCTGCTAGAAGCTTCCTCAGCTCTAATTTGGACCCACCTCTGGCTGAGCCAATCAGCACCTCTGTAAATAATATATTTAAGAGGGGTGCAGCAAATGGCCCCAGCCCAGCTGGTCCAGCCCTGACTCAAGAGTCAGGAGCTCTTTGTGAACCAGCAAAAGAAAGCTGCAGTGGAGAGAGGAGTGGGATGTGAGAGAAACAACTGTGCCAACACCAAAGTCAGAGAAATGAAGAGCAGGATGAGGTGCGCTGGAGCAGAGATTCCACTGCAGTCTGTGGCAAGACAGCAGGTTCACCCACCTGCAGCCTACTGAGATTTAATAGTGGAACAGAGATCCACCTGCAGACCATGGTGAAACCCACATCTGAGCAGATGACTGTGCCTGAAGAAGGCCATTACTCCATTGGAAGTCCATGCTGGAGCAGTCTGTGGGAAGGACTACATCCTGTAGAAGGGACCCATGCTGGTGTAGTTCGTGATGAACTGCAGCCTGTAGGAATGATGAACATTGGAGAAGTTCAGGGTGGGCTGCGTCCTGTTGCAGGGAAAAGTGCAAGGAGTCCTCCCTACCCCTGAAAAGGAAGGAGCAGAAACTGCGTGGGATGAACTGACTGTAACCCCCATTCAGCAGGCATACTGTGATTGTGATTGTGGCATTATCGTTTTGGTCCATAGTCATGAAGGAACATTTAACTTCCTTTTTGTATGTGGTGGAGTAGACATTTTCCAGGCCTAGCCATGAATGTGTGGGAAAACTTCCTCCCTAGTATTTAGAATTTAATTTTCATGTGTGCTAAGGCCATTTTTCACCATAGAGACATAGGAAAGTGTCATAATGAGTGATATTTAAAGGTTCTGTATAGTGTTACGGTGATGTAAAGTAGCCATAATGTGAATGAGAGATATTCCTCAAGGGCATGTATGAAACATCAACACTTTTAGACATCTGGCAGGGGTCCAGGAGAGGAGCTGATTGTAGAAGGATCACAAAGGTAGTTTTTATGTGCCAGTGGCACGTATGTAGGATTCCATGCCAGAAGTCCAAAGACTTGCTGTCATAATCCTATCAATGCAAAAAAAAAAAATTTAAAAAAATTGGAATTTTTCTAAAAATAAACAGTATTGTTCATTTATGTGGAGGTGCTGTGCTAACAGAAAATATTACCTGTGAAATATGTTTCTACTATCCTGTAGATTTTTATTTTCTCAAAAAGCAATGCCACTCCAAAGCAACATTCCTATGTAATTATATATTCAATTAAAATAAAGCTACCTTAACAACAGCTGAATTCTCTGTAATTGTTTGATGTCATGAAAAACAAACAAGTCCCCAAAGAATAATGAGTCAACATCTGTTCTTTTCCCCTCTTCCACTTCCAGTTCTCCTGGTAGCTGTGGGAATCTTCATTTGGAGCTGCAGCGTTGGGCCAAATTTATCCTTGGTGTAATTTCAGTGAGTGTGGCTGCAGAGGGCATTAGTCTGGTCTCATTATTTTAAAGTAAAATTTAAATGTGCCAGAAACAGTAATGTTAGGACTAGTGGCTGTAAAACTTTTATGAAACTGTTTTTCAGCGTCTATCTAGTCAGAATCAAGCTCTAAATATCTGTGACAGAATTCAGCAGAAATGTAGACCTTCTATTACATTGCATTTAAAAAGTTTGTCTTCATTCAATGGTACATTTATGGGGATGAAAAAGCTCTGGTCATCTAAGCATACAATATTTGTGAAATTAAATTTTTAGACTAGTATCAACATTTTAACCTTGAGGTAGTGTCTAACTGCAGTCTCATTTAAGTAGATTAAGAGAAATTCAGTAGAGGAATAAAAGACCTATGTGTTACCCAAAATTCAGACAACTTAATATGGAAGTGTTTCTCTATTTTAGGGGTTTGTTGGTTATTGTTATTCAGGGGGTAAATAAATAAAAAACTTTGTACACCTCTGTTCCCACATGAGATCAAAACTAGAATTCTTTAAAATGGGGTTTTTTATTCTATTTGGACCTGTACAAGAAAGTACTTTCAGAGACATGCAAAAATGTGTCTTCAGTCCAGTTTTATAGACTCCACTGTTGGAAACTACAATTCTCTGCGGATTCTTTCCAGTCTTTCAGGGCTTTTTACCACTTGGGTATTTTTCTGACACCTACTAAGTCTGTTTCTTGATTCATTTTAAATACAGTTCTTCCTGTCATAGCTATCACGGGCTGGAGAAAAGGGTATTATTTTCCTTCCTACAAAAGTTTTGAAGACAATTGTCCTATTTCTGCTTCTTGCTGGAACCATTCTTCCATGAATCTCATATTCAGCAGATGATTTAATCTTCCATCTCCTCTCCCAAAGAAGCAAATAAATACCTTCTTTGCATGCTGCACTGTGCAGTTCCTAAATTTGGCACTTGCCACTGGGCTTTATTCCATTTCATTCTACTTTCCTCAAACGGTTTCTCCAGTCTGTTATTGCCATTTTGAATTCCTGTCTTGTTTCCCAGTGTATGTTAAGGTTCCTTTCACCTTCATGACACTCATGGATTTAACATGGGTTTCTATCTGCTCGGTTCATTGGTAGAGGCCTGAGAAGAAACAAATCTGGACAGACCCCAGCAGAACAGCTAATTGTGTGCTTTTGCTTGACAGTAAATCACTGATATCTGAGCTAAGATCCTGACTTCCTCCTCCCAGTCACATGTATCTGAACACCTATGGTTCAGAATTGCTGACAATTTCCAGAAGGTTTAATGACCTGGATGCTTTTCACCTTCTGAAGTCAGTCCTTATGTCTTCATTGTGGTAGTTACTGTATCTTTTCATATTCCATATTAATTATAACACATAGGCTGTTAGGATAAAAGTTCATATTTTTTCATTCCTTTTTGGTTTTTTGGGGTTTTTTTTGGTTGAGTACAATGTTCCTTTTCTGTACCCAATTAAACTGCACTAGTGCTTTACAGCTTTTAAAGAGAAAGGTGTTTGCAAAGATTTTTTTCCTTTTTTTTTTCAAGAGTTCCTGTAGTCCGGTAGAGGACTTTGATTATGAACTGTTACCCTATTTGTGCTTGGTTTTTAAGTTATTTATGGAGAAAATTGTGTAATGCCTTCTCTAGGTAAACTGACACACAGTGAACATTTATCAGCATGGATTACTTGTACAATGGAGGATGCTTCCAACATACAGCCAGAGCTTCACAAGGGACAAGAGTAAGTGAAAAAGGAGGCAGCAACAATATGATTATGTAAACAATGCCAATTTGTAAATTAAAAGTATTGAATCCTTTTGTTCTGTTTGTTGTTGTTGTTTTGTTTTGGCTTTGTTTGTTTGTTTGTTTTTTTCCTAAAGCATAGTGCCCATGGGCTTTTCCAAGTAGATTTGGGCAAGCTTGCAGATAATTCAAAACTCAGACAAGCCAAGGACCTGGCTACTCTCCATAAGCAAAAATACAAGCCAAGCTGTTAATGATGGCTGCCTATTATTATTTTTTTAAAGGGAAAAATAACCAACTAAAAAACCACAAAAACAAACAAACAAACAACAACAAACCCAAGAAGGAAAAATTCTCTGTAAAAATATATAAATTCAATGAGGAATGAGGAAACCATATCAAAGGATTGTCTTTATTCACAGATATAGAGCCAAGGAAAAGCTTGTAACTCAACCAGATCTCAAATTAAACTTCCTTTAAACAAAATCTAAGTTTAAGTTCTGTAAATGTATATATTTATATAATTAAAGTAGGATAACAGGAACTTTCATGTCAACATAATCAGGTCCCAGGAACAAGTAAATCAGCTCTTTATTGGAATAAACAGTTCTTACACAGCATAGAATTACACCTTTTGCAGAAAAGGAAGTTAGAGAGACAGAGAAGGATGAAAGAGGAGTCTGTTAGAGACCTGATAATTAGAAAGGTCTCTTTCAAACACAAACAGAAGATTATGACTTGAGTTAAAGAAATAGCAATGCTTATATACTCACTTATTATCAGCAAAGGTCCTTGCATTTAAGTAAAACAAAGCTAATGAAGAAATATATGATGAACTATAAGCAGAAATGTTTTCAAAGCAGAATATTGTTCATGGATTTCCATAAAATAATAGTTACTGTTTAGAAGTGTCCCTTTTAAATTATCATGGGATAAATCAGAGACTAGAACTAAAATGTAGCCACTCTCTGAAAAATAATGGCGGTGGAGGCTGGTGTTCTTTTTGTGTCTTGTTCACATTTACTCTGCAAACATATAGTTCAGTTTAATTAGCATGTGATTGAAAAGTGTTGATGTCTTGTGTTCTGTGTTGCTAAATGGATTTCCTCATTCTGGGGAATATGTAAATTCCTTGAAGAATTGTTTATTCTACCAGAGCAGCTTTTAAGTAATTTTGAAGACACAAATTAAAGTAGGCAGTCAACATAGTTATTTTGAGGATTTAATATAGTTGTGAACACAGGAGTGTAAATAACTTTTTCAAGGAACTGAAGCAGACTGTGAAAACAGCTGTACAGATTTTTATTTTTTTTTTTACATTTCATAGAACAGTAGAGTTTAATTGCAGCTTTTGTCCCTTCTCATTTTTGGCAACCATAAATAAGATGAATAAATGTAAAAAAAAAACCCAAAAAACCTCTCCTTCGAAGCACTGAATATAATTTAAAAAAAAAAGAAAAGATTTAAGTATTTCTGTATGATTCTTCTCTGGGCTATAAAAAACATTAAATGTCTGTAGCTTCATTTATTTCACAAAGTATATTCCTGATTCATTGTGGTTTTATAAGAGAAAAATATGAATTAAAGTGTAAATTACACTTCTTTGAAAGCTACATATTTTTAATTGTCAGAATGGCAGTGGCAAAGTACTGTCAAAAGCTTGCATAGTTGAGACAAATCTAAAAATATATAGACATTGGAATTTCCACTCCACAGAAAGATCTGTGGTTGCAGAATCATTTTATTCTGAACCAGAGTGAAAAAAAACAAAGAACTTTCCAAGAAACATCATTTCCAGGAATAAACAAATCAGATTAATTTAAAAAAAAAGAAAAATTTAAAATGTTAGACTGCTATGTTTTTCAGGTTTGTAATATTTTAAAAAACACTTTGAAAGGGAAAGTTATTTAAAAACTAAAAAGCTGAAAAACATTTCTGATATGAAAATGTCAAATATATTTACTATTTGTTTTCAATTTGGAAATGTTGTAAATGAAATCAACAAAGACTGGAGAGTTCTCTAGTTCTGTCCTAATGTATGGACATTAATAATCATGAGCTGTATGGGAGCACGCAGAGGCAACTAGCATTAGCAATAGACATCAATATAAAACCGTAGAGTCCTGGGAGGTTACGGGCAACCCTCCTAATTTTTAAGGGTAACTTCTTTCCCTGTCCCCAACACTGTTCCAGCAAGGTCCCGTCGATGTATTACTACTGGAGAGGCTTGCACTTTCATAGGCTGAAGATTGTGCTGTAATAAGGATTAAACTAAACTGAAGTATTGACCTCACTTGAATCTTTTAAAATTTCTAGTCGCAAGGTCTAAAATGCCTTCCTAAGCTCCTTTAGAAAAATGCAGAGAGTAATGTACTTCTAGAGGATCGTTCATCTGTTGCAGCCAGATGCTTACAGTAGAAAGGACTTTTTTTCCTTTCCATTAGGTGTGTCTGTAGGGGGATTTGGACCAATAGATGCTGAACCTTTGTGTAGGTAAAGTTAGGTGAAGTTAGTCTCCCTTTAAATGACAGAATAAACCATGTAGAAAATAAAATCTCTTTTTGGTGCATTAGCGAGATAATACTCATTTGAATCCATTATGTTCATTGTGTCACATCACACTAATTGATGACGGTGGTGAACAAAAATTACTTTTACTCAAATACAAAGTTAGTCTACCTCAACAAAATGTGTATATATACTAGGTAAATACAATGTTTGCCAGGCTCTGTTCTTTTCTTTAGAAACTCTGGAAATGTCCTTCTGGTTACAAAACTGAATCCCTGCCATTGAGGTGTGGTGAAGTGCAGGAAGTGGAGTTGTATCCCCAGCCTTGTCACCCATTCCCATCACCAGACACACTGGGGGATGTTCACAGAATCACAGAATCACAAAACGTTAG
>NW_010195120.1:0-343 GCF_000695765.1 Mesitornis unicolor
CGGAGGGAAAAAAAATAAAATAAAAAAAGGAAGAAAAAAGGAGGGGGGTGAAAAAAAGAGAAAAAAATGTTTTTAAAGTGAAAACGGGGGAGGGGAAAAAAAAAGTAATCGCAGCGGAGAAAGCAACTTCCAAACGTAGAAAGAGTATTAAGAAAATAAAACCTTTGCAAAGAGGCTCCCACGCTCCCAGTTCCTTGTTCCACGGGGATCTGCAACAAGTTGTCTGCAAAGGAGGGACAAAAGTAGAGGGATGTGTTTTGTTGGCTTTTTTTAAGCGAGCAGAAGAAGAAAAAATCCACCTTCCCGATCTCCCAGTGCAAAGTCTCCCTCTCTCTCTCCCTCT
>NW_010195121.1:0-425 GCF_000695765.1 Mesitornis unicolor
GCCCATCGGTTCAGCCTGTCCAAATCTCGTGTTGCTACGTGTTGGAGCTGTAGTGCCAAGTGCTGTGAGCAGGAGCACCACAGGGATGCTCCCACTCATGCAAACCAGGCCTACAGTGAAGGTCTTGGCAATAAAAGCTCTTCACAATCTGGTTTTTGCAAGCGCTGTTGAAGGGAGGTGCAGGCCATGGTAAGAGCAGAGGTGCCATGGGCAGGCTGGGGCTCGGGGGCATCTTGAAAGCCCAGCAGGACTCAAGTTACTGCGTTTCTTCTGTGACAGAACGGCAAAGCAGCCATCGACAGCAAGAGGAAAGGAAGGCTGGCTTTGTTTGTTCAGTCTTCCTTCACAAATGGGAGTTCTGGGCAAGGGATTTGGTGGCATGGCAGTCAGAAAGATGGTTCTGGCAGTTTCTTAATGCATATGGT
>NW_010195122.1:0-274 GCF_000695765.1 Mesitornis unicolor
TGCCTGAAAATGAGACTTAGAGGGCCAGGAGACCTTGAGGGCCAGCGAATGCCCCAGCTGCTGGTCCAGCCCTGGTTTTGACAGTGCTGGGGGTGTTCTCCCAGTGCTGCCGGCGTTCTTCTGGTGCTGCCGGCGTTCTTCTAGTGCTGCCGGCGGGATCGCCTCTTCTTGGCTGTGGACGAGGCCTCGGGTCTGCCAGCCTTCCTCTTCAGGGGTCGCCGTGGTCCCTCAGGGGAGCAGTCCCTGTCCTGACTGGATGTAGATGGAAGGGCCA
>NW_010195122.1:561-804 GCF_000695765.1 Mesitornis unicolor
GCCCAAATGTCGCCACGTGGTTTTGGAGGGAGGCCCTCAGCAGCTGGACCAGTATGTCTTCATCCAGCCCAAACAGGCTCAGGGCAGATATGACGAGGTCCTCCACTTTGGCTGCCCTTGAACGCTGGTTCCGAAACGTCAGTCTCAACTCCTGACGCACCCATGGCAGAGGGGTCTGGAGGAGAGCTGGGTGGGTCCGGAAAAGGAATGCCCAGGTGTTGGGCTGGAGGCCACCCACAGGAG
>NW_010195123.1:0-14166 GCF_000695765.1 Mesitornis unicolor
TAATAATAATAATAATCTCCAGTATTAATAACAATATTAATATAAAATAAACAAGGTTATACTCAACTCATATAGCAGTCACAAGCTGTGCACTCCCATCAGTGAATGCTGATGTGAACACAACAGCTCCAGCAAAACTGAGACAATTACACCGAGCGGGGTGTGTAGGCCTTGGGAGCAGAATGATGGGTGAGACCTTTCATGGATGGCAACCAACTAGGAAAGAGGGCCAACCCCAGCAAGCTTTCCAATTTATGTTGTGCATGATGTTCATGGTATGAAATACTTCTGTTGGACAGCTTCGGTCAGCTGCCCTGGCTTTTGATCCTCCTAGCTTCTGCCTTGGCTAACTTGAAAAGGCTAAAGACCTTGATCACTGCAGCAACCCACATGCCAAGGCTGTCCATAAACTAACACAAAGTGGCTTTGTTCCTATCGAATCAGGTGCTGCAGTCTTCTCAAAAATGCAGTTTGCCTGAATAGAAAATTGAATTTATGATTTTATTCCAGTGAAACCAGGACAACCCTGCGAGTGTCAACACCTGACTGTGTGTGACTTTGCAGATACCATGTTGAAAATATTTGCATTTCATCTGCTATATTCATATTTTGCACAATCTCAGCTCAGTAATGGAATCTGTGTACCTGGCTTGTACAGTGGTGCCATCACTTCAAAAGAAGCTGCATGAGTTTAATTACACATTCAGGTTCATATTTGGAACCAGTACATCCTAAGCATGTACTGTGGAGTTTATGATGTCAAACTAGAAGTTCTTTTGTTTCTTATGGAAATGATTACTTTTTAAATGGTTAAATTTAATTTAATTGTATTAACTTTGTAACTGCAATGCTGCCTGAAGAATTGAAAATAGGTATTAGTTGAAATAAATTTAGACACATTACTAGATTTATTCTTGGAAAATCAAGCAAGTAGTACATTATTAAGACAAAGAAATACTAAATAAAATGTTGATCTGTGTCAATTAAAAGACTGTATGTAATATTCTTAGTTGCTAGTAATGAGCAATAATGCAAATGGAGTAGACCTTTAAAAATTATTCTTCAAATTCTCTCTTGTACAAACTGGAGAAAAAATAGTGGCAACTTCAAATACATTATCCTTATTTTTTTCTTGATGCATTTCTTGAACATTCACACATTTACAGGAAATTTATAACTTTACTTTCATAGAAAGATGGAGCTTCCACTTTGAGGTTGAATTTTTAAGCAAATAAATAAAATCTTTTTGCACTTTATTTTCTGAATTCGTCTTCATCTATTATATATTTTATGCACTATTTGCTGTTAATTTACTTATAATTGTATAGATATTTTTATAGTTATATAGAACATAACATGATTGTGTGGAGTCTGCAAGTGGTTGGTGCAACATAAAACGTATAATGAGCTAATGGATTCAAATTAATCACTGAACTAGCCAGAACAAAAGACAGAGAGACTGGGAAGGAGAACGAATAGTAAGCAATGCCATAAAACTGCGTCTTACTTTTTTTCTTGAAAAGGCTGTGGAAGAATGGGCTTGAATTTTCAGATGTCAGTATTCTTTGTGTTTGTTTCTCTTTGAGGGCTTTTTCTCTCTGCATCAGTTTTTCTCTGGACTTCCTATCTGTTCAGAATTAAGATGTTTCAGATAGCATGATGGCAATTTTTTTGTTGTTATTTCAAACACATACTGTTGTTACTTTTACTGTGCTTTTATTTGTAAAGACAAATCCCAGCATTTTTCTGAGCACTGAATATCTTCCTTAATTTAATTTCAAAATACAGTCTGAAATTCACTACTTCCCTTAAGAAATACATATTTCATTAGAAAATACTCTGTGATGTAGTAATGCTCCTCCTTTATAACTTTTATTTCATGCCATGCTCAAGAAAGTGAAATAACAAGTAGCAAATGTATCATGTTACAGGGTTTAATAGTTTTGGATCTAGAAGATGAAGAAAGAGAAAAGTTCTAAGTCTAGGACTAATTTGCTAGCTCATTCTCCTGTGAAGCCATGTCTTTGTGACACTTAGAAGCCTGCTTCATCCCCAAACCAGCCACTGTTTTGAGCAACCATCTCTTACTCTCGTCTTAAAAAGGAGATATATATGTAAGGTTGCAGAGGATCTGCTATTTTTCATTCAGAATTAACTAAAGATAATAATTCTAAATGGCTGGTAATAGTTAAGCTTTACACTTAAAAATATATCAATTTATGTCTCTGCTGAAATGCAGTAGATTAAGAGTTGCTTTTCCTATAACACTTTTTGCAGGAGGGTGGATTGGACTGAAATTTTTTTGTAAATCCTGATGCTATCAGTGTCATGTAGAAAACATTGTGGTTTTTTATGCTGTGCCTCCTAATCAGACACATTTTCTTTTTCCCTTTGTTGTCCATCTTTGTCCTCCAATAATTATGATTAGGAAGGCAGAAAATTTTTTATTTTTTCTTTTGTATTCCAAGCTTTCAAATTGGTTTTGTCTGGGGCAAAACTTTCTCTTGCGTAGTTTCTGCCTAACCTACTGTGCTATCAAAATACCAGAGTGCAAAAAACCCATATCCACCTACTTGGCAGTTGTTCCTTGTGACTCCTTAAGTCATATCTACATGTGTTTTCCTGTCAACACCACACATATAGCGCAGCTTGGTTCAAGGGCTCTCTTCTTATTCCAATATCAAATTGTCAGCAAAATTATAACTCCTGGACCTTTCATTAGTGGTGTAATAGCACATAAATCAGTCAAAAAGCTACAGCTTGATTAAAGATTTTTGGGATTCTATTTCAAGTCTACAGTTCTGAAAGTTGAGTAATAATATAATGAGTAATTAAACATCTGAATTTAAATGTGAACTTCATACTCTATCCTGAGTATTTTCAGGTTCAAGCTTTGCAAATCATTTGAAATAGAAAGGTCATTTATTAGAGATCTCTCTTTTCCTCTACTAGTCTTCAAATATCAGACTAAGAAAGGAATAACTTCATAGCACACTTCTAAAATCACAGCTACCATTTTCAGTTGTATCTGAAATTATTTCAGTAATAAGTGTCATCACAGTTTCTTTGGTTCCATAGGCATTTTGTACATGTTGAGGCCTCTAGAAAAGTGTTACTGTCGATAGAAGGAAATGAATGCCATGAACCGGTCTTAAAAATGTAATGTTTCATACAGATATAATGTAATAACTGAAAAAATATGGGGGGGGGGGGCGGAAATAAAGCATCTTCATTATGAGAATCTTGAGGGTACTGTTGACAAAAGAGCATCTTAGAAATATTATCACAGAATCATAACCTCTGGATTGCTGCACTGTGCTTGTCTTGCTTTATAGTATTACAGTTTAGGAGTTTTGAAGTTTGACATGCTTCCTTAATACTGGATTTTGTTGTTTGGTGGTTTGGTTTTGTCCCCTTTTTTACTTTTTCTTCCTTTTTTTTTTTTTTTTTTTTGCCAGTACCTGAATGACAGGTTGGGGCTTTTTTCAGCAAAGAAAATAGCTAGAAGGGGAAAATTGAGGTATTATTTTTGCAGTTCCTGGTTGGTTGGTTTGACCTCCACAGTGTTTTTGTAAGGGCATTACAGTAAAATCCCACATATGGATGATATTAACCTTTACCATATCCTTTCTCAAGGGTAAATTCCTTCAGTGTCACAAGGGAGAGCAGTGTGGGTAAATCCTGTGAATACTAATGAAATGATGAAAACTTTTCTATAACAATGAAAAAAATTGTCGAAAGTATCTAGTAAAACAGGCATATGACAATTTATTTATACTTTATGCATTTTGCTACAAGTGAGATCTCTATTGCATTGACATTCTGTCCTTATATTCACATTTATGCTTATTACAAATACCAGAGGGGATAAGAATGTGTAAGAGGTTATATTTTGTACATTTGTAATTATATAACTAAAGGATACTTTAAAAAGTCTAATACTAAATTTTGCTATGTAAAATCCAGCAACAAGAGCTTTCCTTGTCTGAAAATAATTCCCATAACTTGAAAATGCTGAATCTGGTACAAAAGAAAAAAAAAGTTCTATATGAATAAGTCTTAAATTCAGGATCTGTTATAACAGCTGAAGTCCAAGTGAATACGATGACTTTTTATTTTGTTTTAATATTCTACCACAGTCTTGTGGGATCTAGCTTTCTGTAAATTAGAGAAGCATTGTCTAGCATATCAATGATTATGGGTATGTGTTTATTGCACTGTAAGTATGAACAAATTGCTCATCTTAACAGAATAATACAGGTAAATAACTATATTCTGTGCTGAAATTACAGTTTTAAATTAAGTTAACAACCCTTTATCTAGAATTCAGTCTGCTGATGCATTAAGTCAATTTTTCACCAAAGACAGAAAACATTATGACTCGATGTTATAGAAATTTGACTACACAACAGAGAGGTTTCTACATCTCCATTTCATAGTTCAGGACAGTAGCTGCAGCTGGAAGACGTGAAAATCTGGTTCCTATTTGGTGAGACAATCTGCGATATTCCATTCTAATCCAGAAAGTTTTATGCCTAAACCGCAAAAGCCAGTCTCCAAGCAGTTTATCAAATAGGATTGAAACTAATATTTAATAAGTTTTAAAACTGATGGTATATTTGAAATGGTCAGAGTGATTATGACTCAGAACATCTGGTAGTTAATTGCATCTGTGATTCCAATGCATTTTGAAATCTGTTTATGTGATTTCTTATATAATGTCTGGATTTGAGGTGCAATTTCAGCACTGTAAGCTAGATCTCATTAGTAAGACATCCATGATGAATTTTTTTAGGAGCCGAGGATATCAGTGAGCATAGGAAATTAAAGGTCTGAAAGATTCTTTCCTGTTGATTAAAGCTTCCACTTTTTATTAATGGGACACTTTGTATTTTTATTAATTTCAGATTAGCATCAGATTTTTACATAATAAATTACTTCTGAATACAGAGGATAGACTGGTATGTAATATACCTGAAAAACTTAATTCTCAAGGTTTGCTTTTTCATAGTCTCTTCTAATTCAAGATTATAGCATTTCAACAGAGGAAGTATAGCAGTCTTACACTCTGCAGTCTTTGCTCGAATATTTTTAATAGCTCTAAAATTAGTGAGGCAGGTAAATAAACTCATATTTTTAAAATCGTGACAATAATAAGTAAAAAGGCATCCAGCAACATTTTTAGTCCCTATAGCAATCTAATGATCAATTCCTACGCTTAATTCTTTCAATTTTAGCACTACTTTTGTAGTTGTTACTGAGTAAATTGTTATTAATGCAATACAGTGCTAACACAAACTTTAGTCTTGCCTTAGAAAAATATGGCTAATCTCCTTTTCGGCTTTTCATGGCCCCCCATGTATATAAAAAGTTTGGTCTTCCTGAAAGACAGTCATGCAAAGAGAAAAGCCTTCTCCAATCTAGAAAATGTTTGGGTGGAAGATGACACTAAGATTGGGAGGGAGTGTTGATCTGCCTGAGGGTAGGAAGGCTCTATAGAGGTACCTGAACAGGCTGAATCAATGGGATGAGGCCAACTGTATGAGCTTCAACAAGGCCAAGTGCTGGGTCCTGCACTTCGGTTGCAATAACCCCATGCAGCGCTACAGGCTTAGGGACGAGTGGCTGGAGCTGCCAGGCAGAAAAGGACCTGGGGGTGTTGGTGGACAGCAGGATGATCATGAGCCAGCAATGTGCCCTTGTGACCAAGAAGGCCAATGGCATCCTGGGGTGTATTAGAAGGGTATCATGTATCCTGCGGTTAGTAGATCGAGAGAGGTTCTCCTTCCCCTCTACTCTGCCCTGGTGAGACCATTTTTGGAATATTGTGTTCAGTTCTGGGCCCCTCAGTTCAAGAAGGACAGAAACTACTTGAAAGAGTCCAGCACAGAGCCACAAAGATGACTGAGAGAGCGGAGCATCTCCCTTTTGAGGAGCAGCTGAGGGAGCTGGGTGTCTTTACCCTGTAGAAGAGGAGACTGAGGGGTGACCTCATTAATGTTTCTAAATTTGTAAAGGGTGAGTGCCAGGAAGAAGGAGCCAGGCTCTTCTCTCTGATAGCCAGTGACAGGACAAAGGGAAAGGGAAACAAGCTGGAGCATAGGAGGTTCAATCTGAACATGAGGAGAAACTTTTTCACTGTGAGGGTGACAGAGCATTGGGCCAGGCTGCCCAGAGAGGTTGTGGAGTCTCCTTCTCTGCAGACATTCAAAACCCGCCTGGACATGTTCCTGTGAGACCTGGTCTAGGTGATCCTGCTCTGGCAGGGGTTGGACTGGATGATCTTTCGAGGTCCCTTCCAACTCCTAATATTCTGTGATTCTGTGTGGAAGTACTGTTAGAAAAAAAAACACCACAATTTATCAATTTATCAAATGGCACAGCTGTTCACTGTATGTTCATAATGTTCCTTTTTATTTGGGTGCTGTTTGGTATTTATAGCTAATTAACTCCCTTTTACACCACCCAGCAATCTGCATTTAGAGAACAGAGAAAACTGAAATAGATTGAATTAGAAGCTGCTGAACATAGAACAAATCCAGCTAATTCACTCTAGACCTGATATTTACCAAAGCACTGAAAGATCTTTTCAGTTTGGTTATTTTTTTCCGTAACTTGTATTTATTTACTAAAAGTTTTACTTAAATAACTGAGAATAAAGCATTTCACATGTTACAGAAACTCCAAAAGCAAATGTTCTCATTTCAAGGTAGGATTAAGCAGTTGTTTCCATTGCCAATGTTGAGCTATTGATATAGAGGTAATGTTTTGTAGTGTGTGGACAATAAAATCTCACGTGATTACTGTCATAGAATACTCTAGTTCTTTGTGTGAGGGCATGAAGCCTACTTCCCACTGTGCCTCTGGCCAATTCATGTAAAGAAAATACTACAGAATCGCAGAATATTAGGAGTTGGAAGAGACCTCGAAAGATCCTCCAGTCCAACTCCCCCTGCCAGAGCAGGATGACCTAGACCATGTCACACAGGAATGCGTCCAGGCGGGTTTTGAATGTCTCCAGAGAAGGAGACTCCACCACCTCTCTGGGTTGCCTCTTCCAGTGCTCTGTCACCCTCACAGTGAAAAAGTTTTTCCTTATGTTCAGATTGACCCTCCTATGCTCCAGTTTCCTTCCATTGCCCCTTGTCCTATCATTTGACATCACAGAGAAGAGCCTGGCTCCTTCTTCTGACACTCGCCCTTTACGTATTTATAAACATTGACGAGGTCACTTCTCAATCTCTTCTCCAAGCTAAAGACACCCAGCTCCCTCAGCCACTCCTCTTAAGGAAGATGCTGCACTCCCTCAGTCATCTTTGTGGCTCTGCACTGGACTCTTTCAAGCAATTCCCTGTCCTTCTTGAACTGAGGGGCCCAGAACTGAACACAATATTCCAGATGTGGTCTCACCAGGGCAGAGTAGAGGGGAAGGAGAACCTCTCTCGACCTACAACCACATCCTTCTGATACACCCCAGGATGGCATTGGCCTTTTTGGTCACAAGGGCACATTGCTGTCTCATGGTCATCCTGCTGTCCACCAACACCCCCAGGTCCTTTTCTGCATGGCAGTTTTCCAGCCACTCATCCCCAAGTCTGTAGTGTCCATGGGGTTATTGCGACTGAAGTGCAGGACCCGGTACTTGGCCTTGTTGAAGCTCATCCAGTTGACCTCATCCCATTGATTCAGCCTATCCAGGTCCCTCTGCAGAGCCTTCCTACCCTCAGGCGGATCAACACTCCCTCCCAACTTAGTGTCATCTGTAAACTTGCTGAGGGAGCACTCAATCCCCTCATCCAGATCGTTGATAAAGATTTTTAACAGGACTGGCCCCAAAACCAAGTCCTGGGGAACACCGCTTGTGACTATCTGCCAGCTGGATTTAGTTCCGCTCACCACAACTCTCTGTGCTTAGCTGTCTGGCCAGTGTTTAATTCAGCGAAGCGTTTTCCTATCCAAGTCATGAGCCGACAGCTTTTCCAGGAAATACATTGCTCTTTTTCCTCTTATGTCTCTTCGAAGTGAGTGGTTTGAAACGGAGTTTCAGAAATGGAGAGTTGTGGCATTATCACTGAAATGTAGTAAAATGGGTAGTGATAACTTATGAAATAGTCCCCCAGTGTAGATGGAAATAATTTAGAAATTATTTGCTGAATATTTGTTCACAGAGCACAGGTTCCTGGTTAAATTCCACAGTAATATTCTGTATATGACTTCCCACCACGAATTTTGGAATTTAGTTTACACATTTCTAGAGTATCACTTACTAGCTGTTCTGGTGAAGGCTACAATTTAGACGATATGAAGAGTACTTCTTAGGTTTTCTGATACAAAAAAAAGAATTTAAAATGGAAAAAAATAATTTGGATGATTGAGCATTTCTAAAACTTTTTTTTCTCTTTTCCTTCCAGTAAGCTTCTTTTTGAACCAAAATTAATTATTTTGGTTGGATGTTTCCCAAGTATTTTTGTCAGAACTTAAATTTTTTTTGACATCATATTAAAATTTCTTCGATGTAGTTATTTTGAACTGCTGGATTTCCTGCTTCTTTTTATTCTTCGTTCTCACTTACTGCATGGCCTTAGTAAAGTAACTTTAGGGTAAATGTTTAACAATGCATGTATTTTATACAGTCTGTTGTTATCTGATGTCTTACCGTTTTCTTACAAAATGTGATATGAAACTGTCTTCGTGTAAGTATTTTGGGACCTTATTGTTTTTAAAGCATTAATTGATCTTTACATGAGTCTTTCTTAAAATTATAGATAACAGGTGTAAGAGACAGGAGCCCTTGTTACTTATTTAGATTATCTACAGTAAGCCTCTTTCAAAAATTATTTTGGAAGTATTTATATGCGATTGCTTCTGTTGTACTATCTCTAGGCAGATGTGAGTCAAAAGAGGAAGAAAGAGCTATCTCCTGGCATGGCTGCCTGTGAGATTTCCTGCCTGTTGCTGTCTTTTTAGTTCAGGTTATGTGTGAATGGTCATATAGTATGAAAGTAGTGGTAAGGCTGAGTCATGGATTTAACCTCAGCAAGTTGGTGAGACTGCTTTGTGTCTGATGGTTGGGCTGCTTATTACTTTTGTGTAGAATGGGAAAGTTTGTGTGTTTCAGATTTGGGAAAAATTAAATTTCTACCTCTCTGTCCTGTCAGATTTTTCAGGTGCCCTCAGTCAGTGCCACAGCACTAGGAAGATATTTCGTTCTTGTCTTCTTCACTGTTCCCTGAATATACCAAAATGCTTTTAACCAAAACACAGTCCTTCTAGCTCTGCACATCAGCAAGATAATATTAAATTATTTCAGTATTCAAATGGTGTGTTGTTTGTGTATTAATTAATTTTCACTCACTTTGAGTCAAGATAATGTTTCTATCTTTAAAGTTTAATAGCACAAGTGGGTGTTAATTCTGATCGAGTTCAGGAGCTAGCAATAAAATGGTGCTAGAATTTTAGTAAATAGAAAACTGCTGTAAATTTTAGTAATACAGTGCTAGTATGAAAAAGAATGAGCAACCACTCTGCAGATGAGAAGTTCAAAACACTTTGAACAGATCTCTTGTTCAATTGGCAATCATTAAAGAGGCATTTTTACTGATTTAGCATCTGGTATTCAGTCAGAATTCATAGTTCTGAAAAAGTATAAAATAAGTGTTTCTTATAAGCTAGCTAGTCTATTGACTTTGATTGTAACTTCAGTTAAAAAAATCTTATCAAAACTATAAGCATGAATAAAAATGTATTATCTCTGTAATTCCCTCTGAAAAAAACATCTCTATGAATTTGTAAGCATTGAACTACATAGAATTCAATGGCAAATTTTCAGCAGGTATCAGACTCTTGCTACTTTTAGTTCAGGACTGATTTTTGTCTTTTACAAAGTTTCAACATTTCTATTCTGACCAAAGCTCAGGGTAGCACTGACAATGTCATCCTAACTTACGACACGTTTTACTTACCTTTCAGCATATATTGACTCAAGAGTATATCACAGAGGAAGGAATTTGAGGTTAAACTCAAATACTTGTCTGAAAGAAGTCTTTAGAAGGAAGGGTGCAGAGGGAGGTTATTTTCCATTTATCAATTTTGAAGTGTGGAGTATCATGGGAAAAAAAATGGATACAGGAAAACAAATACCAGGAAATGCTTTCCTTTTTGTTCTATTTTAATATGTGCCTGAGGCCAAGTTTTGTTAGTTTTCCTGCTCAGGATATTAGTTACTTGTCTTTCCTTTTCTTTGTTGCTGTTTACAAGAAAGTAGAAGTAGAAAAGAATCACTATGTTTCAACTCAGCAGGAGATTAAAAAAATATAATTCCTAAGTAGCTCATTATATTTAACATATCCCTTCAGAATAATATTTACCAGAGGTTGTTTATTGTATTGTATTCTTATATCATTTGTATAAAGAACCAAATGAAGTATCTTAAAACTCCTACTTCAGAAGGAGTTCTGAGACATCTCTCTGCAGGAGATGTTTAGAGTAAGGGTTACTCAGACGTACTGTGTTAGTCCTTTCTTTGCAAATGAATCTGGTAGATACACAGACATCAAAACAGATTACCACCTACCAAAGTTTTCCTTACAGACTGTATGACCTTTGTTTGGTAGTAAAATTCCATGTAGGTTTTAAAAGATGTCTGTGCATTTCGGCATATACATATTTTTAAGGCTTTGCATCAGATGGAGGAAAAGTAGACAGTGACAAGATTTGCTGCATATATAGTGTATATAATCTGACATTTTCAGGACACGGATTTTAACTTAGCTAATTTACACCATCAAGCCATACTACTTAAAGTATGTGACAGCAAACCATCTTCAGATTGTATATATGGATTTCTTCATTTTATGGTTCTGTGCTCCATCAATTTTGTTCTGCAGGACTTAATCCTCTTTTCTCCTTCCATATTACGACTTTGAGTCACTATTGTAGTTGCTGTTAGCTCCACCTTTAATCTCTTTCATGTCTATACGAGAGCTCACCTTCTGATGTCAAGCCCTGGCTCTTGCCTTTCATAGAAAGTCCACGAATTTTCCATGGATGGATTAAACTATGAGTATATCTAATTTGGCCCCTGTTATTTATTCAAGAGCCATAAGAAAGCTGACTCACCTCATCCCACTTCCAGGTGAGGAGATGTCAATAAAAGCGTGGCATGTAATTGATAGTGAGAAGAGACTGTTACACGAGACTTCTTCACACTAAATAATTGCTTTTCCAGAGGAGGGGGACAATATCTGTTGACTCAGTCTCTCTTGTCATAGCATGGAAGGAAACTCATGTGTTACAAAGCTTTCAGTGAGATTACAGAACTGTCTTTAGCATTTCTCAGTTTTGCAGCTAAGCTCTGATCTTTCTCACTATTACAGTCTTTAGCTATAGCTGTACCCCAAGCCCTAATGTTAGTTGAAAAAATACATCAGAGTATAAAACACCAAATTGTTTGGTGGGGCAGAGGGACTTGGGTTCAGAATAATTCAAAATTAGTACATTGGTTCTTGGTCAACAGTAGATTAGTAAATTGGTGAGTTGATACAAGGATTGCTGTGAATCAAAATTTGCACCTAAGTAAATTTCAGCTGCTGAAAAAACAGCAAATATAAAAAATGTGAAATAGGAGTAATTATTCTTGGAGTTTCTGAAACATGCAATTATATACTTCATAATAATAATAATAATAAAACCAAAACAAACAAAACAAAATCAAAACCCCTTTATGGATACATCTGTTCCCTGTAACTTAAATAGCTATCCTTCCAAGGATACTGTTTGGATTTTTCTTTAATATGAAATTTCCTCCCAGTTTTATAATCTATTTTATTTCTACTGCTTTATTAGTGGATATTTAACTAGTCTTAGACTTGTGGTGATTTTGTATTAAATATACCCAGAAAAAAATTGTAATGTATAATTAAAGGTAGCAAAGGCAAGCACTTAATATTTATTACATAGCAAAATTAATGTTGCCAGTACAACCTTGCTTGGGCTTCCTTGTGTGAGTAGATACTGATACAGTGCAATTCCACAAATGTATGCTATTTTTAACATAAACCTCATGCTTTGTCTTGTACACCAAGATAATTTAATTCACCTAATGAACAGAGGTTCAGTATTTCATTTAATACCTATTGTTAATTGTCGTTCTGCAACTGGCTTACTGGATTACCACTAGGGCTTTGATCCGAGGAAGGAATTGTTAATCACTTCATTGTCTGTTATGTAGTTCTCATCAATACAGTGTATAGGGGTTTTTCAAACATTAATTTGATTTATGCCCTTCTGTAATGCTCCTGTGAGATGGAAAGGTGGTATTTCCATTTCACAGATAAGAACGTAAAAAACAAAGACACTGAGGTCAAAAGCTTTCACTAATTTCAGAACACATGGATTTTATGTACTTAAATCAATACTCTGAGTTTTCACAGAAGTCAAAAATACAATGTCAAGAGCCTGGGGGAAAAAACCCAACACCACAGAGCTACTGGTTTCCTATGAAGAAGTTTAGTTTAAAAAGTCTCACAGAATCCAGTTTCCCAGAGTCATTCTCAAGTGCTCTAACCATTTGATTGCTTTTATCCCCACATCATTTACTGTATGTTCTCCAACTTGTATAAATTAAATGGAAAACTTAAAATCAACATGAACAAATAATTCAATCCTAGAGCATCTGTCTTATGCAATAAATGACCAAAGGCAACAGTACTCACATGAGAGGTAGGAGGGAAACCATGTGATGGTGGAATATTATACTTCCCAGTTCCAAGGATGTGTTCTGCAAACTTTGTGGTTTTAATGTGATGTATGTGTGAGATTTTTTCAGATTGACATTATGTAAGAGATAAGCAAGCATGAAACTGGATAAACTGCATCAGTCACTTAAACAGAGCAAATTAACAATAATAATAGGCTGTGATTCCCAATTTATATCAGTCCTAAAAGAATATGCTTTTCCAGTGGAGAACTGCATACATTTCTGAGAATAGACAAATATTGCAGTAGAGATACAATGCATTCTCTCAACCTGCATCTCCTAGCTTCTTTCTTCCAAGTGTTCTTTTTATCTTGGAAATCTTACCAGCTCCCTAGGAGCCTTTTCCCCATTTACTTAGTCTGTGTTCCATTCACTTAACATTTAAATTAGACAGCTTTCTCATTTATGACTCCTGGCAAGAAGTGGGGCAATGTTGAGAATATAAGGGAGAAAAAATTTGTCATTACTGCACCTTCAACCTGGACAAGCCTTGAGCACACAGAGAAGGTTACCATGCAGATCTAGGCTCTACAATGCTCAGGAAAAAATCACATCTTCAATTAAATTACATGTGTGGCCTGAGTTCCCTGTTAATTGCAAAGATCTCTCAGAACTCCCCTGAATGAATACAACAAATCAGTTTCACAAAGATTTATAACTTGGTCCATTTTTTGGTTGATTTTCATTATTTCCACTACATGATGTAAAAGACAGGATTGATGTGAAGGCAGCACTAGCCAAATCTCTTGTCAAAGCTTGAGTAAACTACAGATTCTTAAAAAGAGACCTGCAGGAAGATTGGGGGATAAAAGTTTGTTGTTGTTGTTGTTGTTTTGTTTGTTGTGTTTTGTGTTTGTTTTTAAATTCAGGAAAAATCTTGAAATAGACTCATTCTGTAACAGATTAACTACTTTGACTAGACATTTCCCCCTAAACTCAAAATGGAAAACTGACACAGAATATTTCAGTTTAAGTTGGCAAAAAAAAATTACTAATAAAAGGGATCTTATAATGAGGAATGCTAGGCAATATAGGCAAACGTTAATGTCATTATTCCTGTAGTATGAATATTTTAAAAATCTATTGAGCAAAGCAAGAAGTGTTTTTATCTTTTTTTCTAATTGTAGAGTTTTAACTGAATTCCAGATTTTTACTACTCTTTGTATATAAAGTGTGTAAAGACAGAACTAGAATGATTATCAGGCAGATTCCTGTAGTCATGTTGAGGAATATTGTGGAGAAAAAAATAACAAATGGTAGCTTTGTACTGTTTGGCCAACACTCCATCACAACAGTGTTCCCTATGGGACTGTTCTCACCAGTGTATTTTGAAAGTTGTTTTACAATTAGAGCGCTGTCAAGGTATTTTTGTAGACCCATGCCCTTAACAATGGGATTCCAGCTGGATG
>NW_010195123.1:14197-25347 GCF_000695765.1 Mesitornis unicolor
TCATGAATCTGTGTGTGTGTAAAAGCATTCTGCAACATTCCCCTGTCTCATGTCATATGGATTTTAACGTGAAATTAAGTAATTTCAAATTAAGAGTCTGGGAAGAGATGTTCAACTGAGACCTTGAACAGATCTGCTTTTGGCTCAATTGACATTTGAAAGTGGATAAAATATTTGAAGGGAAAAACCCACTGTCATTATTTGCAGTCTTTAAGAGTAAGGTGATAATGGGAAAAACAAACCATACAAAATGGTATTCTAAGGCTCTTTAATTTCAGTAATATGTATTTCTATTAAAGTTTTCAGTTCTGAGGATATACAAGAAGGGAAAAAGTGCAGGTCCCACTAACAACAGGAACTTGTTTCCATTTTTTAGGAATTTTTAATTTTGGTGAAGGATTTTACTTAGGTTACTAGGATTAAAAAATTAGTGTGTCACATAAGTAAAAGGGGATGAAAATCTCTACTTCTGTAACTCCATTAAGTTATTTAAAGAAAATATCAGACTTTTGCATTTCCTGAATAGTTTGGTGAAACATAAGGAAGATAGATTTCTTGTGTGATTTTGTCTTCTTTAACACCTTTCTTCTGAGTACCTGAATCTGCTTTTAAATAATCAATTAAAGTTTGTTGCACATTTGAAGAAATATTTAAATCAATATTAAACACTGAATAGACATACACACACTGAAAAGATACTGATGCTGTAGTATGTTTAGAAATAAGAAAAACTTGGAAAAGAAGACTTCTAGCTAAAATATTTTATGTTTGAGACTGCATACATTTTGTTACTGAATTGGAATTCTAAATCCATTTTTATCATTCTGCTTTTTAAATTACTAGATTAAGGATTTGAACTCATTTAACTTGATGACAAAGTAAAATATATTATCTTGAGGGATCTCTTGAGAAGGAACTTGCAACTCTAGTTAATGTTCCTCTCTTCCTTCTTTTATTTATAGCTCAGCAAACTTTGATAGTATTTCCTGAAAACTGAAAATATCTCCCTCCTCTGCCTCAAATCTTACATACAGTACGTTGAACACCAGAGCTGTTTACAAACTGAGCGGAACAGACAGACCCCCCAGAAAAGAAATTTAGACTTACATTTATGGATTGCATCGATAGTATATCAACATCAGAAAGTCAGGTAGAAATGAAGTCAGGCTCAGATGAAGCCTATGTGGGTTTGGAACTGGCAGTTTAAATGTCCTTGTGGTATCCTGCGTTAGCCAAAGTAGCAGCCCTCTTTCTTATATGTAGTGGTACATTGCTGAATTTTGTAGACTAGCAAATGAAATTAAAATAAATGGCTAAATAAAATACTTATGGAGAGAAAAAAAGAGGAAAAATATGTTGTTTGATAACTATGATTCCGGAGAATCCATTACTTACCTGCACACATACGCTCTCTCTTGCTTTCTCTCCCTTTTTCCCCTGAAGTTCCCTGCTTTTCCCGCATAGTTAAAAATGAAATTTTTTTTTAGTTACTCATATCACAGTATTTCCACTTTGCCTTACCAAGTACTTCTATTTGAGGCCTCTGGAATACCAGTGATTCTGGCTCTTTTAAGAAAGCAAGTTCTAAAATTAATCTTTCAGAAAGAAAGCTCTCCATCATCTCTAGTTTCTCTCACTCTAATTCCCTTACTATGAAGTACCTTCATAGAACTATACATAAACTAAATGATTAATCATTATTCTGGCTAAAACAGTAGAATTTAGCCATTAAATGATTATATTAATTATTTCAAAGTAGATTTTACTTTAAAATTTTCTCAGTAATAAAATCTGGGCATCAACATTCTTTTATCTTAAAATGTCCAAGTTCATTGTACATAAATAAAACCATCCATTAACACAGTATTGCTGAAATAGCGTGCAAATAACTTCCACATCTGAACATGCCATTTCAGTAAAAAATTCAGGGTATAAAGTTGAATTCATGTTATTTGTGACTTGAATTCAAGTGGTGACTTTATTTGTTTCCTGAATTAGAAAATCAGAATTCTCCAAGAACACTGAATTTCCAGTGACCCAAATGTTGGTAAATGATGTGGAAAAATATTGTGATACTTAAAGTAGATCATCATTACCTTCTCCTAGTTATATGATAGGGAACTGCAGCTGGTGCCATCATTGTCATGTGCTGAGAGGTGCAGAGACAAAGTCTTTACCAACAAAATACTGCTTAATTTAATCCCAGTCTTTGGCATTTAGTTTGTCCTCACCATTCCAGAGAGATGCTTGGAAGAGAGTGCCAAGGTCTTCATACTTGTTCATTTGCTATGACACGGTCTGTAAAAACTAGAGACAAACTTAAATTGCTAAATCTAGATAAAAATGTGAAACATTGCATACAATAAATAAATCTGTCTAAGCAGTATACTAATCGAATCTAAAGGCTCACATTATGGATAATAGTAAACTTCATGAGCGGAGTGAAAGATGTTGGTTGGAATTTTCTGTTTGGTTGTGGTTTTGAGTTTTTTTTAATGAAATTATTAAAGTTGCGTGTTTATGCCTTTCTTAAATCTTTAGTCTTCATCCTGAAAGTGCAGTAGTCAGTTTTAATCCCAATTGTTAATAAACTATCCAAACAAAGTTTGTAAAAAACTTATCAAATCACAAAGTTTTGATAAGTTTGCCTTCAACTTTGCATGCATAAAGAACCAGAAGCAAATTAATTGCATGATTTCAGACTAGCTGTGTTGCAAATTTTGTAATAATTCCTCCTAGGTTTTTTAAAACAGCTTTTCTTGCCTTGTTGACAGGCTGAGGCAATGAAACCTTCTATTTAAAATAAAAAATACTTAAATAAAAATTTATTTTAAAAAAAAGAAATAAAAATACAAATAAAATTGCTATAGTTTTTCAGCCTATCACTACTTCTTACCAACAAATGCATCTGTAGAGTAAAATCATCAGCTTCTATCTATTGTCAGTCTCTCAGAGTCTGAATACTACTCCTAAGCTGATGACTAAAACACTAGACCTAAAACAGGTCCACAGGCGTCTTACAATGAAAAAAAACCAAAACCATTGGCCACTTAAAGAATTCCATAAATTTATCACTCAGTTGTAAGTAATAAATCTATATACAACTTGGCTTCTTTTCCAGGTGATATGTATCTTATATCTAGCCATAGCTTATATCATCCTTACATCACAAGTGAAATAAGGAGACTTGTTCTTTTCAAGTCTTCACAGCAATATGCCACTTTAAATGCCAGGCTTACACCATATTTTTTCTGTTTGATTTCTCTTTTCTGTGTTATATTCTGTCAATCCATGCCAAGAACAAACACCTTCAGGGTCTTTGTTCAGAACAGTCTGAAGAAACTCTGCTTGCATATTTGTTCCACTAGCAAATTACATTAAAAATTAGAGAATTTTTGCTGAAATATTCCCACAATGATATACAAGAGATGTGACACAGTAAGGCTCAGAAGTCAACATAATATTTGTCTTTTTGTCCTCAATGTGAATTTATCTCTGTCATTTGTTGGTAGCCCAAAAGGCATCTTGTAGTTCTACAGAGTCTTTTCTAAATCTGGAATCTTTGAAATTTTGGAATGTTCATTAAAGGGAAAACGATCCTTCTTCCATGCTTTTTCCCCTCTAAATACTTTCCCTGGACAAGATATCTCCAGTTTATTAATCTTTTATGTATCAATAATTTGTTATTTGTCAACATGCTTAGGAATGGCAAGAAAAGAATCTTTGAAAAACATATTTCTTAGGCATGACAGTGTAGCTTTTAATTAAAAAAAAAATAATTCAGACACAGCAAGAAGTCATAGCCAGTGAAAAAATCTTTCACTGAGAGAATGAGAGAATAAAAGTACAGTTGGCGATATGATTTGAGCTTTTCTCCCACTTATCACTACACAATTTGATCATTAATTTTAGATAAATAGCGTGTTAAATGCTTTTAAGGATGTACAAAGACTACTGTTTCTTTCTTCTTTGTCCACCTTTCCTGAAGTTATTAATTATGTATTATCTTTTTTAAATGTAACATTTCCTACTA
Organism: Mesitornis unicolor; assembly: GCF_000695765.1. Classification (NCBI taxonomy): domain Eukaryota; kingdom Metazoa; phylum Chordata; class Aves; order Mesitornithiformes; family Mesitornithidae; genus Mesitornis; species Mesitornis unicolor. The sequence continues at coordinate 18,231 of NW_010195123.1, forward strand.
ATTAAACTCTTCCAAAGATAAGGAGGTATTCTTGTTTTTATAGATCATAACACTTGATTTGGAGGCTGAGCTAAAAGTGGTTCTGTAAAATATCAAATTGTCTTCAGAACAGAGGGGAGTCTGTACTACTATGCCTGTACATATGAACAAAAAAAAGTCAGCTCTGAAAATCAGAGTTTAAACCAATAAAACTGTTAAGCGGCGCTGACAAAAATGTACAAATACAATTTTTTACTAAAACAATTACTTTTCTGGAGTTTTATGAAAAATAATATTAACTATTATTATTTTTAAAATTCTCAGCTACTACTTTGGCATCCTGCATTGCCACTCCGCTCTGGTGCCAGGGTGTTTATTCTATCAGTGTCTGCTTGCATTGAATACACACAGTGCCCAGCCCTTTGATCATTCCTATTAGGAGACCTGCCGAAGCACTTCTCTGCTGCCTACTTCTTGAGTGCTGAAATGGTGGACATGTGTCTCTTCCTGACCTAGAGCTTTCATTCAGACTGGGAGCACTGAAGGACTAAGGCTCTGGTGCATACAGTGGAGAAGCTCCACCCCATAGTATAGATTTGGCTGAAGGAGTGTTATAATGGTATGATTTATCTCCACACCTCCCCCTGATCAGAAAGGTGCATTAACTGGGTGCACAAAATGTTCTTAGAACTTTTGATGGGATGGGGGTTCTCAGGTGTGTTATGGTTTAACGGTTACCAGCCTGAAAAGGAAGGACAGGTGGTGTCTGTAGGACCCTGGGGGGTCAGAGATCAGTACTGTTCCCTCACCTTTCTGGCCACAGTCTATAAACACCGAGGAGGTCCAAGGTTTTTGCGGGCTTTTCCTGGTTTCCTGGGCTGCTTCCTGTCGCATCTCGGGACAACTGGGCCTAACTCCACGTGCTCGGCAGCATCCACCACCACCCGCTCCCGGCACCACTGCGGTCCCTGGTGACGAGGCACAGCGGTCACAGTGGCCACACTACCACTCGGGACTGCTGGGATCGGGTTTTGTATGTAGTTAAATATCCTTTATCCCTTATTAATTCCCTTTTCCTTTCCCCTGTTTTTTTCCATTAAACTTGTTATAGTTTTAACTTCCAACCTTGTGCGAAGCATCTTTTTCTCTATTCCCTTTTTTTTAAAGCCTCCCCTGGGAGGGTAGGGGACAATAGAGAGAGAATCCTGCTCCCTGAGCCTTAAACAGACACAAGGTGCCAACTGAATAATTTTTTAGCAGTTGTAGCAGTAGAGAGGGTGAAATAAAAGTCCATCAAACTCAGGTCCCAGTTATTTTTATTGTATGATTCCTCTAGCTATATCTTGTGCAATACTTGCAGATTTTATATATAAAAACCCTATGTTAATATTTCAGCATGATTTCATTGTAGCAGATGTATCAGCATGCAGTGTAAATCCACCATGTTCCTGTACTTTAATGAATGATTATCCATAGTAACTGTAATAAAGCACATTGCCTAAGATTGCATAGTAAAATGCTTAGTTTAAGTCACCATGAAGATGGTTCCAATCAATGGATTTTGATTTTAAATTGTTATTCATTAGCTATATACTTTATTAATGCAGCTTGTTTGATGGGCGATGACTTGTGAAGTCACAGTAATGCAACCTAACTGTAATTCTAACTGTGTGACTGTTTCATGAAAGTTGCTCAGCCAAATGTTTAAGAAAACTGAGCCTTAAAATTGTGTAAATACTGCTGGAGAGAAGTGATTGCAGAACTTACTTTGTCATATTTGCTTAGATACAATAATAATCTTGAGAGCAATAATGTAGGCAGACAACTTACTGAGAAGTCAGGTTCTTCCTTAAAACACTCACTTGAATCATTCTGTCATTGTCATACATTTAGTACCCGACTCAGGAGTCTTGCGTGTTTGCTCAAATATAAACAAGTATAAGTGCATGTGCAAAATCGTTCAACTAGTTTGGAGTATTAGTATCTACACGATACAAGTGAATGGTTCATAGTACAGTGATCATTATTTTCTACTCAGTTGCCTACTGTAAATTTTAAAAATCTTCATTGGTGAGATATCTATCTATATAAATACAGATTTTTTAAAATTTTTTTCTTTATTTTTTCTAATTTCTCTAGAAATTAGGGTCAAGAACCAATTTCTGATGGTTGTGATAGAGATTTATACATGGCTTCCTTTGATAGAGATATGTTTACTCCTCTCTTCTTTTTAATCTGATATATAATAAATATTTTTTCCTTTTGTGCATGGTAATGGTAAAAACTCCCATGATTATTATGATGGAATACTGATTAGAGCTATTCATTAGTGCTGGTGTGCATTTCCACTCAATTTTCCTCTTCCTAAAAAAGAATAAACAATCACAAGCTTGACAATTCTTTCAGTGCTGAAAATCAGGATGTAAATAAAGAACTTCTTTAGGTAGTTTGATGGTGGCTTTTTCAGAAACATGCCAAATGTCACAGTTATGTTATATTGAGTCTGGGAATAAGGTGTAATAAAGCTTTACATAAGAGCTAGAGGGAATGGCTACCCTAAAACTAGGCATTTTTTTATTTGTATCAAATTCATAATTGATAAAACCACATTTCCCAAATCTCTACAGGAAATAGTACAGTATGGTACTATTGCTAGGTTCTGCTTATCACTAAACATAGCTGAATCTTTGCCATGTCTTCCAACAGTAGATAGTGGGAAGGTTAGGAAAGTTTAATGGACACTACTCCACAAATAAACACAGCAATTGCATAGACTGGATATTTTTAAGCTGAAGAAAGCATACAGATAAATTTTTTGCTGTTCTTCTTTCTCTCTGTATACCATACATATTTGCAACCCACTTCTGGTTGCATTTGTGGATAACATTAAAATGTGTTTGGCATCACTGCACAAACCTATACGTACTGGAAGAAATTAATGCTGCATACTAGGAACATTTCCATAATTACACTGAAAGCACCCAGTAATTAGAGAAACTCTATTAATAATGTTACCAAAATATGCTTAAAGGCTTCTAAAGAAATTTCAGAATAGTTTGAAATTTCATAAACCCCAAAGATATGAGGAAGCAGCTAAATCTGCATTTGATGTAAGTCCAAAACAATCTCGCTCCTGCATAGTCGATCTTTAAATTAATTAAAAAAACCTCAGTCTAATTAAAGTTACCTTGCATAAAAAATTAATCTAAATGACCTTATGTGGTATTGAAGAACCTGTTTGCCTTTAAGACGCAAACTCCATCTTCAGTGTGTGTTTTTGACAGAAATGCAAAATTCTTCCCCATGCATTTTTTTACAGTAGTAGATGTCATAGAAGCCTTTTACAGCAAAAGAACATAACATATCTTTGCACCAAAAATTGCGTGTTATTAATGCTTTGCTTTATGGATCCAGACTCTTAGAGTTTGCGTGGAAAGAATGGATTGATTTTTATTTGATGCTTTTAGCAGTTCTGTTGGCATGTCTTCCGTTGCATTAGGGGTTTTTATGTTGTTGTAATGTTGTTTGTTTGTTTTTTTGTTTTGTTTTTGTGGGTTTTTTTGTTTGGTTTTTTTTTTTTTACTGCTGTTTTTAGCTTTGATCTAAATGGGGAAAAGTTTCTGGTTCAATCAGTTCTTCTCCATGGGCCTTTGATAGTCACTGGATGTGCAGAACAGCTCTTCACAGTATTCCTTTCAGCAATAGATACGACTATTATCCACTTTCTTGATTTAGTAAGCCTGAGTTGGATTTGATGTGTGCTGTTAGGAGCCTCTCCATGTCAAAAGAGTTTTTCTTTTCAGCTGAAATTTGCACAGCTTTTCACTATAGGCACTCTTAAGTGAGATAATCGTCTTTGTCCCTTCCTGACATTCTCTGCTGGGTGCTGTGATATTCAGCAAACAACTGAACATATGCATGCTTGTTAGGATGAAAAATATTCGTCTCTAACCTGAGTAAATGACCTTATTTGGCATGATTTCTGTTTTGCAGTATGTAAGTTTAGAAAACGTTATTCCCAGAGGGAATAAAGAAAAAGAAAGTTTTGTGCTAACGCAAATTTTTCCGTCTATCTCTTTACATTCTACTTTTTGTTTTTAGTTTTTTTTTTCCAAGTTGTTTTTCTTTTTCATAATTTTAGCAGGTCCTGCTGGGGTTTGTTGGTGCCAGACTTCTATCACTATATTTCCCTACTAAATATGAGCTAGTTTTCCTTCCATTTTCAAATCAATGCCTTGAACAATAATCAAATAAGATCAGAAAAATGACATTGAACCAGTCCTACCATAACAAACTACTGCTCATCAGTGGTCTGTTATGCAAAACATGCTACAAATCAGTAGTAGGACTGCTGTTTACCTCAGTTCTGAGTTCTGGTGTCTTTAGTTTAAATATGATTCTGTCAATAAGTTTACAAGACAGTTACAAAAATAAAGAATTTTCTCTTTCAACTGATTTTTTTTAAAATTCTGTCTTTATATTAGCTACTTCCCCCTCCCCCTTTTTTTATGAGTGAAGAAAACACTTTCTAATTCACCTCAGGGAGAGCTCTAAGCCAGAGGACATACACCTTTTCTACTTCTTTGTGCTTCAGGCTATGATAGTTTGATCCGTCATCTGACTAGTGGGCAAAGTACAAATCATGTATAAAAATGTCAGCTGAAATGATAGTGCACCTTCATTCATTAATTGCATTTCTTTAAATCAGAAATTCACTGACATAACACAGTTGCCAGTATCAAATACTGACTTGAGTATTTTTGGTTTGGGTTTGGGTTTGGGTTTTGTTTTGTTTTGTTTTGTTTTGTTTTGTTTTTCTTTAACGGTGCAAACGTTGAAGAAGAGATACACGATACCTTTCTGAACTTCTTCAGAAGGTCAGAACAAAACATTAGATACAAGAAGTTCTTTCCGTTCTACTAGTTTGGGTATATCTTCTAGACAAGAACATCTAGATCTCTTCTGAAATACGAAGGTCAATTGACCACTGGAATTCCACCAGCCAGTGGAATTTCGTCACTGTTTTCCATCAGGCAACACTGTACAACTTTACTCAGAACTATTTCAATTCCTGTAAGTTACAAACGTGTATCAAGAAATTCTCCAGTCCTCATTACAATGTACTGTTTGATCTTCCTCCTTTGTGTGTGAGAGGAGGTGATAAAGCCCCAGGAAGGCAATTGGACATACACTATTGTTTTCAGAGCTTCTTTTAGAGAATGTGGTTCCCAGTCAAGTTTGGCTGTGTACCAGAAGCAGTTGGTAAGTCAACAAGTACTACTCTGAAATGTCTCTAGCTTCAAAAGTTCTGTATTTATGTTGGTGGGTTTTCTTGGTGCTGACAAAATCTAATTGACCAAAATGTACAAAAAAACTTCACAGAATGGTTTTCTTTTTTGCAAGCTATACAATTTTGTGGGATTTCACATCAGAAAGAGGAAGCCTGGTACGCATAGATTACGCTATAGTTCTAATGTTTTCTGTAATTATTTGTCTATAGTTTTGAGAATTTGGATTGTTTTTATTGTGAAGGCTGTGGCTTGGAATTGTTTTATTTCCTGAACAGCAAGAAAGGATTGATGTACTGGAAATGGAATTATTTTGACCCTTCTTTGTGTTTTTTTTTTCATTCACCTTCGATTAGATTGTTTGCTGTACCAAACTGTGTACTATTAAACAGCTTGCTGGAAAGCTGCACTTACAACTGAACCATCAAGTAAGATATAGTAATCATTAGTATAACAAGGAAGTTTAAACAAGTTTAGTGTAACGTCCTTGATTCCTCATGCCCCTAAGACATGGTCAAAAGAGAGGCCAGTTGGAAAATGAAGACCTAGACACCATCAGCTTGTAGTAGCATAAACACAAATAAAGCATAAGAAAATGCTTCACATAAATGAAAACCAGATCCTTTTAAAATAACATATCTGTAAAGCCAAATCAGACCTTTGTCTTTTTCTTTTATAACATGTTTACAGCTAAAAGAAAAGGCTAAAACCTTCTGTTTCCTAATACCTCAGACTGCCTTTCTTCTAATAAGTGGTTTAGAGACAAGCTCGGTTTGCTTTATATGGTTAAGTAGACTCTGTAGTGAAAAGATGGTAGTAACTTCAAATGACTTTAAAAGTTATGTCAGTTTGCCTTAGTGAGAGAAAAACATCTTCACATCTGTCTTTCTGCAGCATTTGACATATGTAAACCTTTAGCTGCTTGAGTAACACTGAACCTACTAATAGGATATGAAACCTTTTTACAGAATAAGAGAATAATCACAATTTCTGCCTATGGAGTAATGGAGGTAGCAAGGGACATAAGGAAATGCATATCTGTTTTGGCTCTTTTATTCTGATTACTTTTGAACCAGAGATGTCACCACATACCCTAGAAAACAGTTTGCCTCTTGGATATCAGGTATTTCAGAGATAGTATTTTGTAGTTTAAGTGCTAACATCTTCCTTCAGGTAGAATGCAAATGTATTCCATTACTGGGACACTGCTGAGGTAACATGCCATCCAGAACACTAAAAACTGGTTTCTTAAAATTAAACTCTTCCAGAAGGCTTCTGGTAACAAAAATAGAATTTACTTACCCTTCTTCTTTCTGCTTATTTGTTGAAGAATTTTACAATAAAAGAAAAAAATAGAAAATTGCATTGAAATTATATACTTTAATAATTAGATCCATTATGATAAAAGTGGAATACAGAACAGGTACATTCTACTGTAGAACTGAGATTGAGATTTTTGCCTATTGTTCTTTGGTGATGTAAATAGTGTAATACTATTTATATTCCTTGACTAAATAATTCTAATACTTCTTACCGGATCTGGATCTGGACCTAGAGTAGTATCTGGATGAAAATTCAACTAGCATTTTTCAATATTTTTCAAGTTTCACTATGGAGGAATAACTGAAGTCTACAGTTTCTGCAATTGTAATTTCAGAAGCTGGATTCCAGATTTTCCCAAACAGCTTCTTTTCATTCCTTAATTTATTTATTTATTTTCCATGAGATTTTAGTAGCTGAATAGAATCATCTTGGAGATGTTTCATATCATATATCATATCATTCATATCATATTGGGGATGATTCCCCATGATGGGGCATGACCTATTAGAGAGCAGCATAGGGGAAAG
>NW_010195124.1:0-34580 GCF_000695765.1 Mesitornis unicolor
GTTCAGGCCCCGTCCCCCGGTGTTTGTCCCCTTGCCAGAGGACGCGCAGGGTTGCAGCTAGAAATGACAGATCAGCAGTACTGCCGTTTCACCCCCAGCAGCGGCAATGTGCCAGACACCGCCGCCGCTCAGCGTTCACTGCGCCACGGCGTTACACAACGAGGTTGTCCCTCACCGGTGGTGCCTCCGGCCTCGCCTGCCCCTTGCGTACCAGTGACCCCGCTGCCCGGAGCTCGACTTGGCCTGGCCCCGCCGGGGTCAGCCTTGCCCTGCGGGTTGCCGCGGCCCTGCTCCGGCTGTTTCTGCTCGGTGCTGCTGTGTTTTCCACTCAGCTGACAGGATTTAGAGGTTTCATTATTCCACACACTCCTGGCTTGTAAGGGTGGGTAAAAGCAACATTTGTTACCCACGAGCTGGTCTGCGGTTGATCCATCTCATTCCCCCTGAGTCTGGCATAGCTGGCACAGTGCCAGGGGAGAGGTGTGGTGGTATGTGTCTCTGTTGGCACAGCCGCTCTGGCACATGCTTCGGCTCTGCAAGAAAGGTCCTGCTGGTGCAGATCTGCAGCTGTGCTGTTCAGATATGGCCTCTACCCGCCTTGATGTACACAAGGGAGGGAGCACACCCTGCCATTGGAGCTGTAAAACTGCAGGATGTGTTTCGTTGTACAAACTACAGAAGCCTTGTCTGTTCGCCAATGATGGCTGCTCACTGGGTTATAGATACTGGTTTCTCTGCTTTGAGGTGGGGTGCTCAGGGTTGGACACCTCAATACCCCTGCTCTTTTCGTTCTCCTCAGTGCACTGTCATCTTAAGACCCTGAGATGGTTCCTCACAGGTGTGGTGCAGCAAGGAGAGGCGACAGTTGGAGAGCAGAAGCCAAAAAGATCACCTTCAGTCTTAAATACTGCTTTTAAATTACGAATATTACAAAAGGTTATATTTGCTAAAAGCACATCAAAACTTCACAGGTTCCCTGATGTAGTTTTTCTCTGAAAACAAGAACTGCAGTTAAATAACTTCAGGAGTATTCAGTTCCTTTATAAACTGATTTGAAGCCAGTTTAACTGTAACATGGGTCATAAGATCTCAACTAAACTTTTATTTGTTTAGTGGCATGTGACATGTCACTCAGTCCCAAATTTAGGGACAACACTGGCCTGTCATGTGTCTCTTAGCATAGGATCCACCCAATGTACATGCTCCGTGGCCTTGATTTAGATGGTAAACTGGTTTGATTTGGCATATAAGCCTGTGCACAGAGACACACAGACAGACAGTGATTCAAAACAAGTGCAGCTCTGGCCCGGAATTAACTGTAGAGAGTATTGTCCCTCTCCTTGACATATCCAGATCCAAAGTCTTTTATTTGTCACAAGATAAAGCAAAAACAATGTGAGGGTTACATGCAAATAGGCTGTTTGACGAAAGGGACTGTCCAGGTCACTCAGCCAGCCGTTAACATTTATTTGGACATGGTGAAGAATGGATTTCAAGCTTCTGGGATCTTTCTGTTCCACAGAAGGATATTGTCTAGAGTCCCATGAGGTTTTTTGCTAGGTCCAGCCATGCTGCAGAGCATGTCACTCATGAACATGAGTGTCTGAGTATAGTCCAGGTTCCAGGGCAAAACTCCTGTTGGCCAGCAGCCCCTTCCATGGTGAAGAATGGAGGTCTGGCTCTGCACTGTGGAGAGGTCCTCTGCCTCTGTCCTTCCTACCTCCAGTAGCTGTTTTTAAGTTTGGGCCTGGGTTTGCAGACCCAAATGGCTCCAGCAAAGTTATGGTCTCCCTAGTGCTAAAGGGAAGATTGCAGCATGAGTTGGGCACCTCTGATTGTCTCACAGTTTGAAGCCTGCTTATGAGTATCTTCTAGTGCCAACAGGTAATATCATACATACATACATACAACCTCATACAGGTGCACTGGAACAGTCTCTCCCTGGTTCCCAGTCATCCCCTGCAAGGGGAACTAAAAGCAATAAATGTGATTGAATTTTTAAGATCAGACTTATCGGAGTGATGTTTATCCTTCAAAGCCGAGCACTTCCAAATAACAGAATACATGCTTTGTCTCTCCCGTATCATCAATATTGACATTGGCCCAAATCTGGCATACTGGTGAACTGACTTCACGAGGGTCAAAGCTGTGTGGTGGATGCTGCTCTGCGGTTTGCACTGTTTCTGACATTCTCCATGTGTGCAGAATTGAAGAAGCGCATATATTCATTGTGGAAGTCAGGTGTTTGGGGAGCACTTGCTAAGCTTTCAACCAAAAAAATCTCAAAAAGTAAACACATTACTGATCTTTGGAAGTGGTATGGTGTGGAAAAAACTGCCAGAAAATTTTGAATTGTTCTCATTTCAGGCAGGAATATTATACAGGAGACGTGTAATGAAGTTCAAAGTTCAGAACATTAGGAGACTTTTGAGAGGTCCCACCAGCCCTGGTCAAAGGACAAAGACGGTTTGTTATCCTCAGCAATAGAAATCTTCAAAAAAAGCTTCCTCCACTTCAAGGAATTGTGCAGGACTTATGTGACAAGATCTTGGCATTCAGTGATTGCTATGATTGCATTCTCAGATAACTTTATTGCTGGGGAAGAAACCCACAAAACAGTAATACTATAAGCATTTTTTTCTAGCAAATTCTTTCAATGAAGATGAAATTGGAGACATTTTGGAGATCTGCATAGTCACATTTCTTTGCTGAAAGAATTAGTAGTGCTTTGGTAAATAGTATTGCTATGTAAAAGAAAATTTTAATTGCCTTTTAAGAAGTTAAGCTGTTTTAAAAATTGAGGTTACTTTAATTTTTCATGTTAAAAGTCTACTGAGATCATGGAGAACCTTAGCCCTCTACATATCATTTATGGATTGCAGAGGGACAGTAAGAAGTACCAAATCTAGTTATATTCAACTTATATTTTCAAGGCTATCTTGTTATCAATGATTAACATAGAAAAAGAAACCCAAAGAGGGAAGAGAGAAGCTCAGTTTCTGCGAAAGTAAATTTTATACTAAACCCAGTTCTGCAGAAACCTTGCATACCCTCTGTCTTGCCCACAAGCATAGAAAATGGAGATAGATGAAGGAAGTTCTCCAAATAGTACCGCTGGAGGTGAAAATAAGCTGCATAATGCTGGAGAGGCATGCCTGGGGTTAGATGTAACTGTTTGCTTTGTTGTCATTATAAGTGAGCTGACTGCTGAAGCCTGAATGCAAGCCCTGACAACAGAAAGTAGTAATGAAGAATTAAATACGAGACTGAAAGAAAATGTAATGAAGAAAATTTGTGCAACAAATCCAACTGTACAGTTTTGAAATACCCCTTTTGCGAAAAAGAGAAAAGGAGAGATTGTCATCCAACCCAGAGAAAACTTGTGCAAGGTTCACATCAGTATCTTTCATTCAGTGCAGATCATCGCTGTGTAAGTGGCATTTCTGGACTTTGACTATTTGCACAGCTAAAGGCATCTGTCCTGGCAAGTGGTTGCTGAGCTGCAGCCCAAGTAGTGCAGAGAGGCTCACACCTTGACCACTCTCTCCTCCAACTGGCCCCATCCGCACTGCGTAGCATTTGGTCTGAATCTCTCTGGCCCCATGGGGTAACTGAAAGCCACAGATAATCACAATAATAAAATTTTTGTCTTTTTTTAGTTCAGACTATCTGAAAAAATGTGACTGAGTTCATCTGATGTGGAAGAAGTTGCTTGAAAGATATGGACCAGGACATCCCACCGACCTGGTACTGCTGAAAAAGATGTGTTGTTCTGAACCCCTCTGTCCCAGCACGAGTGCTACCGCTGACCGTAGTCTCCAGGCCATGTGGTACTTACTGCTGCTCTTAAGTGCTGTGTTGAAAAAATGAGCTTTTTTGAGTTCTTAATCACATGTAAGACATCAGGATATATTTATTTTCTCTGAATTAAATAACAGAAACGATGTCCTTTCTGGCCTCTCATCACGCACACCACATAACAGAAGCCATTTCTGAATGGTGTGGTTTTTGCAGTAATTTTGCTTTTCAGTTATTTCCCTCTCATACTCATGTATTTGCAAGTCCTTGGTGCTCACCTCTAGTTATTTCATATCTCAGATTTAGGTATTTCCATTGAAAGGAAATGCCCTGGTGGTATTTCTGTTTGGACTCAGTGGAGGAGAACTTTGCAGCTCCCTTCAGGTTGGGTCCAGGTGCAGCATGTCTGGACAACCCACTGTGGTTTGATCCAGCACAAAACAAAGCTAGAAGGAGCGAATAGACCTGTTGTGGCTGGCTTTCAGGCTTCTCAAGGGTTTGAAATTTATTTTATACATCTGCTTTGTTCTGTTTGTGGGTTGGTTGGTTTGGTTTTGTTTGTTTGGGTTTTTTTCTACTTTGCTTTCAATTACATTTATGTAGCAGACATATGAAAGTTCTTCACTGTAGATAGGTGATGTCAGTTGTGTAAGTCTGACAGTATTGCTTAACAGAGAATTTCTACTGAGCTGTTTTCCAGCTCCAGTTTAGCATCTTAGTCTTACTTTGCAAAACTGCTTTGAACAATAACTATGGTATGCTGTCCTGCCTGCTGTCCTCTCTCCCCTCCCTGTGAAGCTGTTTATTGGGTGGAGATGACCAGCAGCAGGCTGGAGATTGTCCTGATGACCATGACTCAGCAAAGTGCTTATCTCTTTGGCCTGTATTCCATTTCACCCATTTCAGAAGTGGACAAAGGGCATCCTTCTGCATGGAAAAATATTTTAGTCTGAAACAGTGGGTTTCTGACCTTGTTTGTCTTTAATTTAATATAAACAATTCCTCGAAATGAGGAACTGAAAGTAAGCAGCTGAGGCAGGGCTGCAGTGGCTGTGTCTGAGTCATGTGCTGTTCTGTTCCAGGAGGCTGTTAAACTTTGCTCTTGCAGACTGGAAGTGTGTTCTCCTCCCTGGAAGTGTTCAAGGCCAGGTTGGACAGGGCTTTGAGCAACCTGGTCTGATGGGAGGTGTCCCTGCCCATGGCAGAGGGTTGGACTGGATGAGCTTTAAGGTCCCTTCTGACCCAAACCATTCTATGATTCTCTGAAAATTTTACTAAAGCTAAGTGCTTTTCCAGTTCCCTAAAGAAAAGTGCTTTTCACTTTTAGTAGGTTGGTGGAATGAGCTGCCTGCATTCCCTTTTCTCAGATAAGGGCTTATCATCAGCCATCACCCTCAGGAGAAGCAGCAGCATTCTGGGGAGCTTCACCAAGACGATTTAGCAGAACATGGCCTATTTAGGATACAAGTACTTAAGCTGAGTACTGTCAGGAGGACTTCTTGGTGGTGGCAGATGACAAGTCGTTCTTCTCTTTCAGAGCCAGAGGGAGATTTGCTGCTGTTCTTTCAGAGGCTGAGCAGCCCTGCAAGGACTCAAGTGACAAAGGCTCTGTCACTTGGAGGAGTTTGAATTAGGGTGGTTGAGACTGTGCCTGTATCCCAGGCAGGGCATAGCTAATCTCATGGGCTCTTTCCAGTTTTAGATTCTTGGGGGTAAAACAAATGGTCTCACAGGGGGAAGCTCTGAAACATTTCAGTGGAAGTAGGACTCTACCGTGCCTTTCTTTGGTTTCAGTGCTAATGGTATTTTTCCTCACCAGTTGACCAGCAAAACTGTTTTTGACATTCAAAGTAGCAGGGAACACAGTTATCAGTCCTTATTTCTATCAATCAGAAAATACCAAAACACATATTTTCCCTCATTTTCCAAACATCTGTCCAGGTCTGTTCAGAAAGATCTGCAAAGTGGTGTTCAGTATGCCCTGTTACTTCCTCCACTGAAATGTCTCCTTCCTCAGCATGGTTCTGCTGTCATTTTGTACATATAAACATCACTGGGTATTTATCCCAATCACACTTTTTTTGTTTTAAAATAGTTGTGGAGACAGTAAGTTTTCTTTACCATCTCCTAAGTGTCATTGAACAGCAGCAGGAAATTCCCTGGGACTCTTCAAATTATCCTGAAGCAGATTTGTCATGTACTGTTTTAAGGCAAGTTCCTTGTGAGATTTCTTATACAGGAAGATGTGGTAATATTGTTGAAAATAATATGCCATTTGGATCTAGCTTTAGGCATCATAATAAGTGAATTTATTTTAGTATAGTACTGAATGCTATTTACTACTCCCTCAGGGAAAGTAAATTATAGAGCAGCTCCATTCCTCTAGAAATTGGGCCACTTATGAACGAGAAGTATTCAGTTTATCCTGTTTAATCGTAAGTGTGAAGCCTCAGTTTAAGCACCTTAAACAGGTCCTCTGGGGATCTATTAAACCCGACAACCTAACCATGACAGATGCAATTCCTGGTTCAAAAAGTTCCTGAACTGCTGATTCCTGGAAGCAGGTAAGGTGTACTGACAACAGTCAGCACATTGGCTTCTTCTTTATACTTTTTCCTAAGCATCTCTTATTTGCCACTGTCAGAGAGGGGAATTTGAATAGATGGGCTTTTGTCTACTCGGTATGGCCGTACTTATTTTAGTAGAACTTCAGTGCTGATAGAAGAATAGAGGTAGTACTCTGAGAAGATGTCACAAAAACTGGAGGCATAACATGGGACACTCGAGGGAAAGGCTGTATGAATTAATGATGAGGAAAAGACACTCAAATAAGGTTGTATCAAGGTACATATTTTGAGTAATAACATACACAGTTTCTTACAGGCAATCTTGCGCTGAATTATGCGGCTGTATAAATGCCTCTCAAGCTGCTGTAGTATCTAACCAGTCCCAGTTTGGCTGTGAAACCTGCTCTTTCGCTCCCATGCAGCCCAAGCTTTGTGTCAATTTCTTTCTCGATGACAAAAGTGTGACTGGCATGGCTGTGCCATGGGAGAGGGTGACCATGTGGGTCACAGTGTTGTAGCACACAGCTAAGGTAGGCAATAGCTCCAATGGGAAATTTCTCCTTTAAGGTGCATCACCTCCTGTTCAGTAAGCCATCTTGTTATTTTGTGCCCTTTCTTTTTATTTCATTCTAGGGGCTCTTTTTATTTTCACAGACAAGATACATGCTCTCAACCATCTCCAGGGGGTGAAAACTGATGATATCAGAGGTGCCAGTTGCCTCTGGAAAAAGCCAGAAGGCCCGTGCAGTGCAGTGATTTGGCTGTAAGCTTGCTAGCATAAACTGCCATAAAGGGCCACCAAGTCTCCAGTCCTCGAGTGAGGCCAACAGCAAATGTATGGAAGAATGAAAACATGGGACAGGTGTAACTGGTAAATTATCTCAGCCTCCAGCACTTTGCTTCTGAGGGGTTTTATGAAACAGAGGTGATTTTAGGCACTGTTGGAGATGGTTGTCATCTCACAGGATGGGGTGTTCAGGCTGGTATAGGCCATGAATGGGAAATCTTCCATTATATACATCTAAACTTGGCACTCTTAAAATTGTTTGAGGAATTTATTTCAAGATGAGTCAGTGCATTTTCTGAATGTGGTCTAGAGCTACATTCTTATTTTTATTTTCCTTGGTTTTTTTTCTTTTTTTCTTTTTTACAGATGTCTGGCAAGACTTTGCATGACATTGCAGAAAATCATTGAGAAACTTTTAGTTCTTCACATGGGCCGGGGTGCGCTGTTTTTTAATAGGAGAAGGTGCAAGTATTTTTCAGATCGCTTTGCAAATGACTTTCTGAACCTGAACAGAAATTGCTGAGCATTAAGCTTACCTCACTGTGGGCAGCAAGTTTTGCCTTCTGTCTATTTTTAAAATTAGTTTTGTGATGTGGATACTGAAAACCCGTTATCAAGTGTTTTTGCAAAACAGAGCTGATGGTGACAGTGTACCTTACAGACACTTAATCTCCTGTTCATAACTATGCTGTCTACTCCCCCTGACTGTTTTTGCACGGCATGCCCATGGCTGCCAAAAGTGCTTAATGTGACAGAGAATTGCTAGTAAAGCACTTAGGGGCTTAACTGCAAAATTAATTGACTCTTGGAGGTCTTTTTTCCTTTTCTTTCCTTCCCAGTCGGCTGTTCTTTGCTGCTTACTTTCTCATTCTTGTTGACTGTGTTGTGATGGTTTTCTTCCTTGTCACTCCAAGCTCCCTGCTACCCCATACCTTCTTTGGTGCATCCGCTGCTCAGCTTCCTACATCCCTTCCACTCTGACCACTTCTCTTTGGCCAAGGCCTTGTGGTGGCCTCGGAAGCTCCTGTCCCCCCTGGCATGCCTATGTCCTGGGAATACTTGCTGTTTTTTCTATGTCTGATTCCCCAGCATTGACACCTCAGAAAAACAGCCGTCTCCCTTCCATAACAATTTCCAGCTGTTTGCAGATGTGTCAGGCAAATGAAGCCTGGAAGGATGAAAAGGAGCTGGAAACCAGAAAGCTGAGCTGTCACCAGCAGCCCTCCATGAAACCAGATGGTGTCCTTAGCTTCACTTCTGTTTTTCACTGGCTTCACTTTCTGCCTGTCCTGCTCCATCCACACACATTTCAACACTTGCAAAGCAGTCTCTGTGTTGAAGTGGTTATACCTTCTCATACCTTTTCTTTCAAAACTTTCAACAGCCTGTTTATTCTATGTTGAGAAGAACTCTACAAGAATGACATTTTGTGCCTGAACTTGTATGCGTGCTCCAGGACGACACAGGAAAAGTTCCTCTTTCAAAACGGAACATTTCTGTTATTTTTAAAACAGAAGGATATTAGTGAAGACATTACTAAATGGCTTCAATAATTCAAAGAAATAATGAAATCAGTTTACAGCCTCACATACTGTATTCAAGTGTAAATAATGTTCACCTCAGAAAAAGCCAGCCATGTGAGACAGTGAGTACTTGAAAGATCCTCTTTTTTCCCCTCTTCTTTCATTAAGACTCTCTGAGGATTGGACTATCACATCACTAGATCTAGTACTGTTGTTATATTAAAAAAATCTGAAAATACTTCAAGAGGTAAATGGAGACATGCTCATTCAGAAATATCACAGCTTCATGTTTGTCTTTTCTATTTCTTGACTGTGGCTTTTGTTTAGCCTTTAAAAGATTATATAAGAATTGTCAGAGAGCCCCCTCATTTTGTGCCAGGCTCCTCATTTCTTGAAGGCCTGATTCTTCTTTTGGGCTCCAGGAGAGCTCTGCCTGTGCAGGAGGTACCAGCCTTGCTCACATCTACAGCCCTTTTGTAACCTTGGCTTAGTGTGAGGGTGACAGGTTGCCATGTGTCTTTGGCCTGACTTTTTGGCATGTTCAGAAGATATCAACAATGAATAGAATTATTTATAAGATTTTTATTGATCTACTATGCAAATCAAGGGGAGATTAATTTATGATAGCTCATCTCCATGCTCAGCTATTTCTATTTAATCTCTAATCAGGAATAACACTTCTGACTGGCACTTTTATTGTCCTCAGGCCTTAGGTTAATCAAACAGGAAATCCAGTTTTAGCATGCCTCATCCTGGATCCAAACCACTAATGCTACTTTACACTGATAAGATTTATCAAAGATCAGATAGTGTCTGACCAAGCCACTCCAATGCTTTGCCTTCGTAATAGCCACAGGCTTTGTGGTGTAAAGCCACTATGAAAACAGGAACTTAGGAGAAACCCTATTTTGAGTTAACGTAAGTATGGTTATAATGCCTACAGCTGATCTGGATCACATTTTTCCTGTGACCTGATCTGGCAGTCTATGGCCAGTGGCAGAGCCATGGAGCTAAGCTCAGGGCGACCCAGCCCAGATATGCTGCCTTCCCTCTCCAGTATGCCTGGAGCAGAGATCCAGCCCACATCTGGGAGCTGTTGCTGTCATGATTCCCACTCCACAGCTCATGAGGAGCCAAAAGTGCTGTTGGCTGCACACATTGAGGCACTTCTACAGCTTTCCCATGTGAATTTGACCCACAGCTTTTTGGTGGCTGTGCTGAACTGAGCCAGGTATCAGTTTTCCCTGCTCTTTGGCTGTTTGATTCTGCCATCGCTTCTTGTCTACAGTTGTTTTTCTAGCCACACAATAAACTGAAGTAGGAATTCAGTTCAGTTAAATACTCTTTTTTCTTTTATTTTTTTTAATGATAAAACAGCAATCAACAGACTTGTAGTTAAAGGTACTGAAACTGTGCATTAAGGCGACCTTCAGTGGCTGTTACAGCAGGGTCCTTTGTGAAAAATGTTCCTTATTGCTGTGAGCAAGTTCAACTAATGTTTGCAGGATCTCAGAATTGCACAGAATCCCAGGATGGTAGGGATTGGAAGGGACCTCTGGAGATCACCTAGTCCAACCCCCCTGCTAAAGAAGTCCTGGCCTGATTGCTCTTGCAATGTCATTTACACTTCTTATTTCTTTGAGTCCTGCTGAGTGAAGTACAGGTAATACATTATATGCTGGGTTTTGGCTGCTTATTAGAGGCTGGACGATGTGAGGTGGCTGAGCTGGGGCTGAACTGTTTTCTGGAGGTTCCCATTTCTCCTCTTCCCATACTGTGACCTGGGCATGTGGTATAGATGAGACATCTCACTTCAGGATGGTCAAGATGAGACGAGATTGACTTCATCCTCATGCTTGGTCTGCAGGTGGGGTTTGTGCCCAGAAAGGCTCTGGGCAGAAAAAAGTACACACTTGTTTATAGTGGTTGTAATAAAGATCCAACCTGAAATCTCTGAAATACTTTTATTTACTGTAAAAAGGAGAATATTCTATTGCCATGGCACAGCCTCCCAAAGGTCATGGAGACACAAAGACTGCCCAGAAGAGACAGCTGACAAATACTGGCTATTCCAGAGCAGGCAGATAAATCCACAGAAAGAAAAATGGGGCATTTGGACCTAGTAAGTATAAATCACATTTGTTAATGCATGCCCATTTGTCTGACACTATTAATTGCAGCTGTAATTGGCACATTGGTACTCTGCATTTTCTGAAGAAAATTTAGTAGCAGTATTTTAACTAATTTGCACTATATTTGATTCTTCATTCTTAGGAAGATTGGTATTATTTACCTGCCTTTGAAGAGCTGCTAAAATGAATATAGCCTCAGGCCTACTTTAATTGAGAGGAGCAAAATACATTTTTTTATTAAGTAATGATCCTGAAATTACAGATTAAAGACTGATTTAATTTTCCATCCTAGCGCAATTCTTCAGCCTAAGTCCAATACAATGTCACAGTTAATTCATGCTGAGCTCAGCATCAAATATTTTTACACCTTTTTGTGAAATCACCTCAGACTCTTACAAACCCATTATACTAATTACCTTTTTAATGAGCACAACTGAAGGAAATAGGTGTTCTTACAGGGTCCAGAGAACGCTGTATGAAAGAGAGAAGAATATTATTCTCAGCATTTCAAGAGTGGCTTTTGTTTCTAAGCTAGTAGAAAATTTGGCCCAATTTCAGAATCATATATGAAATCCCATATTTCAGGAGTCCTCTCCTCTCCCCTCCCCCTCTCCTCCCCCTGCCCCTCTCCCTCTCCCTCTCCCTCTCCTTCTCCTCATTTCTTTTGATTAAATTTTATAGCAATGCTGTAATCTCCCTCTCCCTCTCCCTCTCCCTCTCCTTCTCCTCATTTCTTTTGATTAAATTTTATAGCAATGCTGTAAAGTAATTCTTAAATATTAACCATTCCCCATTTTGGGGCAGACATTGAAGATTCACTCTGTTGAAAAACACTGGCTATAAAGTATCTGATTTACCTAAATATGTGAAGATTTTTTATTTAGAAATGCCTTAAAACATATTTTGCCTGATATAAGAGCACCACTTCATATTTGTAATTAGGAGCTTAAAGCACGTATGTACCACTTACTGATTGCTTAGGGAGGACGAGAAGGAGATAAAGAGTCACTTGCTATGGAAGTAAAGTTTTTCTCTCCCCATTAAAGCAGATATAAGAACAGTAAAGCAAAGAAAGCCATGTTGAAATCCGAGCATTTCACACCACAGCCCCACTTTTCTTGTTAATGCAGGCATAGGGCACCAGGTACTGCTCCTGCCCCTGCAGCAGCCACATCCCAGCTATCCCCTACCATCTCCAGGCAGCAACAGAAAAAACCCACACCAGCTCCCTACTGAATGATGAAAAATCACCAGGCTATTGAATAATAATATTATTTTTGATCAGCACAGGAGAAAACTTTGTTAAAATGCAATGAAAATTCTCTTTAAAGATTAATTTGCAATGGAAAAAAATGTGAGCGAGGCAGGATTTGTAGTTCTACTGGTCTTCTGCCAAAAAAGAGACTTTGTGATATTTCATGGCTGTTAGCAATAATACCTGTGCAACAACCGTATCATCACTGCACATAATGGAAGGAATGCAATGGATGCAGATTAGGACATGAGTATAGCTATTATAATACATTAATGTGTTCTGTAGTGATAAAGGAATTTAGGAAGACAAAGTGAGTGGCTGTTTGCTTGTTGATATATTATGCATTCCTATTCAGTAATGGAAGTAGTGTAGAAATATCTCAGCAGGATGATGAGGATGCAGGTAGGAAATGATTACAATTATTTCAGAAAGGTGAAAAGTAACGGATGATTTAATGTCCCTTGGGAGCACATCTGATGGATGCAGCTGCAGTGTTGTCATGTTAATGGCTTCAGTTTCCCCATGGCTGACTCCTGTGAGATGATATCAGTCAGACAGTCGTCTGTATTTTAAGAAGTCATGAGAAAATAAGCTGTCATTCTTGGAGTGTTGTGACACTGCTGACATTATTAGAGCAAGCCTGTGTCAGTTACTGTGTCCCACCAGCCAGACAACAAATCTGAAATCAAGGTAATAATCACTCCCCAAAGCCTTTTTTTTGGAACACCGACAATTTCTTCAGCTAGCAAAAACTAACAGATGATGCTTATTTTCTGATTTTACTTTGTATTTATCATTTTCCAAAATACTGACTATAGATTTTTTTTCCCCTGCTGATGAAGTTGTGTGCAATGTTGAATGTGTTCAGACTTACTCCAGTAATTTGCGTAAAAGCAATAACAATGCATAACTTTCAGCCATGACTACACTGTGCATTTCTGTGTAATAACTCTTCCTCCCTCCCACCTTGTTTGCCATGCCAATGAACTTACCTGAATGCCATGCACTATCACATGACCTGTAAAATGGCAATTAGCAAGTACTGGTTATTGTTTCAGCCGTGCTGAGATGGTAGTAGCTGTCAATATTTGATTTTGCAGCTGTCATAATATCCTATCTTGCCTGTACCCTTGATACTGTTACTATTGTCTGAAGTCATCTGCAGGCAGCCTGATACTGGTTGCAAGTAGACAGCTCTGAGAATTTTTTGCCTTTTGGTGCTTTGAAGCTTTGGTTGAGAAAGCTCTGCTTTTATCAATTTTTTTTCCTTAAAGCTGTTGTCAGCTATCATTTGCAGTTCTTTGGTTTGATGGGAGAGTGCAAAGGAGCACTCCAGCCTTATCTTCCCATGACTTGGGCTGCAGTCCTAATAAGCTGGGAGCGATATATTTCCATTAGGATCTCATTGTATTCTCTTCCTCCTGGCTCTCCTGATGCTTAGCTGCCAAGGCAGTGGTACCACGCAGGATTCATTGCTGGACTCTGCCTCTCTGCCTTGACCTTCACAACTTCTCCTGTGGTAAATGCTACAAACCAATGCCCAGCTGCTGAGCACCTTAAATGGGATGTGGCAGGTTGTGCCAAAATGTTTGTGTGCTGGTTGAACCTTCTGAGCCACACATCTTTTGTGCCTGCTGTGCATCTTCTGAATCCAGCTTCAGCCTCTGCCCTGAGGACGGATGATACAAAGGCAAGGAAACTTTAAACTAGGCCATGCAGGGCACACAAAACAGGGCACAAAACCAGCATCATGGGTACAATGGTTGGACATGATGATCTCAGAGGTCTTTTGAGCGATTCTGTGATTCTGCGATCAGCACCTAGACATTGGGTATGAGCTGGCCATTGCTGCTCTACATCTCCCTGTGATTTACAGGAACCTGGTCCGTGTTCTTCTGTTGTAGGTGTACCTGGGAATGTATTCAGCAGCTGTCTGTGTGCAGCAATATGAACTGCTTATTAGTGCCCCTAACTGTTTGCTTCCCAAAAGATCTCTGCTTTCAGAGGGAAAAATTGAGATACAAATCAGAGCTGACATCACTGGATCATGAGAGATCTGCTGTCAACTTTGCCAAACTTTTGCTGTTTAATAATGGGGAAAACAGGTAGGTTAATACTTTATAATTGAATTTCAATATTAAATTGTATATATATCTACCATTTTCAGTTGTGGAAACTACAGTCTGAAGCCAGATATATGTAAAAGTAACTGTTATGTATAGATCCCTTTGATTTGACTGTTGATGTCCATCAATGCTGGGAATCTAGAGGGTCTTATAATTTTTAGCGTAGACGTCAGAAGTTGCTTTAGATCATATCCTTTCTATTTCAGGATTTCCTCATGAATAATATGAACATTATGATATTCTTCTGGCACAAGGAATGTAATGCAAGTTCAATGGGGCCAAATGCTGTTCTAAGTTAAGCACATAAAACTGCCACCAAAACCAATGGTGAATCATGCAAGAGGAGAATTACCTTTAATTCATGTCAATCGACAGGAGATTTTTAGTTGTCAAGTCATAAAGACCAAAGTATAGTCTCATTTCCTCTATAATTGATAGAGAATAATTTTCCCTGCTTTATTATATTTATTTTATGAGTAATTGTTTTATTTCTGCCTACCAAGTCAGTTATTGTGGGGTTTTATCTTGGTATGGTGTGGGCTGCAGCTGCAGTCTGAAAGTTTCTTTCAAAGGAAACTATAATGTCCCAATCTGCCTTTTTGGCTTCATATCATTTATAGACAAAATCAACAGGATCAAACTACAGCTTAAAGAATCATGGCATTTTTAGCTAAGGAAATGTTCTTGATGAAAACCCAGATTTTATTAGTGATACTACAATTAAATAAGCCATTATCAACTTCCTACAGATCTTCTAAGAGCAGCTCTCTTTCATTCTGGAGCCCAAATTACGGAAGCAATCTTCATAAAGGCCACTTCCCCAGCTATAGCACCTGCTGTGATATGATTCATGCCTTTTGTCTTCTGCTTGAAATTTGGGGATGTTTATGAAGGGCTGTTATAAATACTGCATCTAATTCCTCTTTTCACAAGATGCTTTATTCACAAGGAAAAAAATATGAAAATTTAATCACGTATGTACGTTATATAATTTCCATTCCCTTCACCATCTGGCACTATTCTTGTTGCCTCCTTCATATACATGCTGAAAGAATGTGAGACCAGTGTCAGGCAGACACTATATTGTGCTTACAATTTAATGGTGCACAGGCATGGCTGTTACAACAAATCTGTGTAAATGTGCTTATGAAAGCTGGCGGTGGAATAATACATGCTCAGGAGCAGAAGAAATAATGCAGAAGAATCTCACTTTCCATGCTGTGCATTTTTTGTGATCTTACACAAAAGTTGTGAAGGTGACGTTGCAAACATTTCAGCTTTTCTTATACTTTTCAGACTTCCATTTTCGAGGCAGTATCATCTGTACTGGAAAGTACCTGGCTGTTGATTTACCCTAAATTGTTGGCTAAAAACAGGAACTGGATCTTTCTGGCATGGCAACTTCTTTGGGACAGTAACCCCCATGATATGTCGGTACACTGCTTATTACAGCAGGATCCTTTCTCAAAAGAGAGTTTGCAAAGGCTGAGAAAAAAGTGATGAAAGATCATTGCAGATCCACTGAGCTCATCATGCCTACTTAAGGTGAAGAGTGATGACAAGGGTTGCATTCATATTCCAAGAGTTTATTTATGTGAACAATAAAATTATTGGTCATGAAATTCAGATGGGCTTCCATATTACAAAGCAACTGTGGTTGTGTGACAGGGGAAAGGGACGAATTTAGGAGTCAGGGATTTCATATCTTTGCAAAACACTTATTTGGAAAGCTAAAGAAATGATCTGGCCATAGATTCAAACACAGAGCTGATCCTTTCATAGGTATACCTGGTGACACCACTATAATATTTTTTCTCTGTCCATCCTAGAGTCAACACTACCCTGACTTCTAGCAGCTATGACAGAGCTGGACCTGCAGAAATGGTTGTCAGCAGGCACATCCAGTGGCTCACGGTCTGTGTGTGCTGCCTTAGCTTCTGCCTCCCCTGACTGGCCTGGAACTCCACAGCATTTACTTAGAGATGCAATTCAGCCATACCAGCCAGCTAGAGCCTAACAGCACCCAGGAGTGCACACGAGTGGCCAGAGCCCAGGAGGAGGTGTTTTGGAGACCCACTAACCACCTCAGCATCACTGAGCTGAGCACAACTCAGAATTGCCGTGGAGCGCTCACTGGTCAGAACAGCAGCATTTGCCTGCTCCCGAGGAGTGAAGCTTGTTTAAGCAAGAAAGATGAAACTTTAGCTCTAGAACCTGCAGGTAAACAAGCCCCAGCAATCAGTGCTACAGCTGGAGCATGAAACCAAAGCGTTGTGTGACGATTTTTGCTTTGTTGTGATTTTTTTTATCCTTCAGCTGAATAAAGGATTAGATGGATTATTACACATCCTATTTTGTGGTCTGGCACTAAGTCATTGAAGTGATTTATTTTTGCAAAGACTGATTTTTAATCAGCTGAGTACAAATTAACCAGATTGCAAAAAACGAAACAGTAACTTTTGAATCATTCATATTTAATAAGTCAAAGGCTGGATTCTCATCTCTGTAGCTCTGTTTCCTGCCCTGAAACCCTGAAGAACACAAAGTGCAAGCACACCCATATGTGGCTCTGGGGGTTGCTGTATCTGATGTGTCAGTCCTGATACACAGGACGGACACTGCAGGAGAAACAAGGGCTGAATAATTCCAGGAAAACAAAATATAGCAAGTGTGTGTGTCATAGTGAGCTGCATGACCCTGGTGTCCTTAAAGCAGTGTTTGGTATTATCAGCTATAAATGAAAAATCAGTGGAATCAGTAAACCTTCAGAAAGTCCTTCCAGAGAGTTTGCCAAGTTCAGCTTCTTTGGCTGCAGACTCCCCACATGACTAACACCAGATTTTGGGTGCCACTCTTGACAGCGGCTGTGTGGGCATCTCAGCACGGGGTCTGCTGCCACGATGAGTGAAACCGTGTCTGACAATGCCTGGTGCTCTCCACTGCTCATCAAGGGAGCACTGACAGCTGGTTTACAGCCGAGTCCCATTTCTAGAGAGCTGGAGTTAGATTAATTGATTTCCTAACTGTAAAACAAACTTTCCATTCATCAACACTGATGTGATTAGAAGCAGGAGCAATAAGATGTGTCTAATCTAGATCAAAGACATTTCCATCCCTGTCAATAACAGTTCCCCACGAACTGTTAACATCATGTATATGCAACTGCCAATTCTCAACCTCTCTATTCTGCAGGAGTTAAGAAGCTTGATACACACATTCTCTTTTTCAAAATTACTTTAAAGTATTAAGAGGCACATTGTTGCAAATAGGGCAGGAAAACTGAAAGCTCCCACTGGTAAATAAAGAGATATGAATATAGTCTCTTGCTCCAAATTGCTTTAAAAGCCATGCTTTCTCTTGATTTATGAAGGGAAAACAGGGCAGCTTTCAATGCGGGTGATGCAACACCTCCTCCTGCAGCTGCATCCCACTCCTCTGAAGCTTTGGCCACTGGTGCTTCAGTAGGAAGGGAACAGGGCACAACAGATGGATCCTGGGACCTGCCTCATTTTTTCCCTTACACTGTTGATATGTTCATGCAGGTATATCTAGGTCTTTATCCTGGGCATAAGTCTAAACACTGCTGGCGATCTTCAGAACACACTTTAACTGTCAACTCCCTCAGGAAGAGAAGACATCCAAATTAAAAATCTCCCAAGCACAGTACAGGATGGTGTTTCTTAATTTTTTCTAATCAAAGGACCACTCCATCTCCTGGAAGAGCACATGTATGGACCAACCTTCACACTGCTGACAACAGTTTTCATGTACAAACAAAAAACTATTAGGTCACACGGAGGATATTTGTTTTTCACCTTGAATAGTCAGTGTTTAGTATATTTCCGTGCATAAGAATGCTTACATACATTTTTTAATCTATCTTCACCATCATTTTACTGATCAAACATTGAGGCTGGACAAACCGGAGGCTGAGAGGAAGGACCCTCCTGTACAAGCAGATTGGTGGAAAGGCTTTCCATGCCCTCCTGCACAGTGGCTCACTGGGCAAGTTACTTGGTTTTCTGAATGGGGTTTTCCTGGCCCCAAGGCAGGCTGTCTAACTCACAGTGACAATTACAGTTGTGTAACCACTTGCCACCACTTCCCAAGATGGCCTTTTCCTCTCCCACAAATCTTCCCAGGGATGGGAAGACTCTGAACAAACTTTTTACTCCAGCATTGGCCAGAGTCCATCTGAGCAGGGATTTCTGTTCTCCAGTATGAGTTTGTTGGAACAAATTGGGAGATATCCAACACTGACATTTCACAGCTTTCTTCTGACCTACCTGGACTTTAACAAGCAAATCCCAAAACATTCTGCTAGGTTTTTTAAACTCTCTCAATTTTTGATATCTGAGGAGATCTTGGGTTTAAGATTGCTGATTCAAGAGTATTAATGTAGGATCGCCTTTCAGCACCTGTGTTACACCACGTATCAGACTCCTGCACCATCGTGATCTCTGGGTTCTGCTGCAGCAGGGGCTGCCCGTCTGCTCTGCTCTCCCCAACTCACCCAGCCCGTGGGCAGCTGGCAGCAGGAGAACAGGCATTACAACACCTGACCCTTTATTTCCTAGATGTTAATCACTCAGACAGGTTTAACTTGTTTTGTAAGATAAAGATTATTTAATTTTTAAAAAAATAAGCACATAGAGTTACTTTAACTCTTTCCTACCTCTCCTCTGACAAAAATCAGTGTACTTTAGTCAAGCAGCTGCGTATCAGCTGGCAGCCTTTTCTAGCTGAAAATTGCAGTGCTTTTACATGGTTTGGGTTGGAATCTAGTATTTTGATCTTGGAAAACCATAAAATTTTAGCATATGCCCACTGACAACCTCCAGTTTTTTATTTCATAGGTGGGTTTCCAGTGACATGCAAGATTTAATCCCTTGCATCTGGTCTTTCTTTGATCAGGCTGCATGTTCCTTTGATCCAGTGGGATGCTATGTTTCCCCTGGCAGTCTACGACATAACATTTATGAATCAGTTTTGAAACTCTCCAGTGTCATCTCAGAGAGAGGGTTCAATAACCAAACAACTGGAAAAAGTAAATTTGTGACTTTTAGTATTTTTTCCAGCCTCTTCATAATGCATCTAGAGAATTTCTGCCTTTCTTCACTTTTCCCACCATAAGGGACAGCAAGATGAAGAATGCAGCTGATTTATGTTTTTTTTACAAGGCTTGGAAGTGCACAGCTTTAAGTCAGTGCTTTCTTTTGTGGCTGGGGTAGGTTGCATCCAGGAAGCTGGAAAACTCCTTGGTATCTTGCAGTTGTAGGCTCGTGATTCGCCCTTGGGCTCCGTGCAAGGGCTGCATGGGGAAGCGAGCAGAGGAAATCCTTCCTCCGGTCTCCTTGTACGTGTGGAGCAGCTCACAGCTGGGGTCCACGCCAGTGTGCCGGGGCCGTGGCCGGCGTGCCTGCTCGCAGACACAGCCGCTGCTCTGCAGGGAGGGGTGCAGGCACCCCCGCTGTGCCGCAGGCCCTGTGCGGCTGCTCCTTATCTGCAAGAATAGACACCTTCCATATGTGGAGGAGAGCCTTTTATTTCCTCCAGGCCTTCAGGAGCTGGGTCCGTGCGTCCGTGTTTGGCAGCACGGCGCTGGCTCTGGCGAACTGTGTGAGCTCCCCCATGGCTTTGTGTGCTACGTGTGCTGGTGATGCATCCACACATAGGGAGAGTTCACTCCAAATAACACACGCTGGCAATATTAGTCTAAGAAAGCAATCTGGGGAATATCTATCCACCTGCAACAGCATGCATCCATCTAGTGCAAGAAGTTAGCATCGTTTTACAGCAAACTGCCCTGCCCTGGGATGCAGGAGGATGTATCGAACCCAAATGCTGCCACAGGCTTTGCATAAATGCTTGCAGTCAGAGTGAGCAGATAGGCAACAACCAAAGCTACACATTTTACATTTGTGCTTTTTCCCATTCCAAAAATGGAAATGTCTGTTCAAGGATCCTTAGTGGTTGATTGTGTTTCATAAAGAGAAGGAAAAAAAAAAAAGGGCAGCGAGTGGTTGGTTGGTCAGAATCTATGTGGAAAATGCCAATTGGGTCATAAAGACCTGAGAGGGGAACAGCAGCTACCACTGGCATGCCAGGTGCTGAAGGCACTTCCAGGCCCTGGCCATGGAGCAGCATGCTGCTAAATTAGAAAGCTCATCATCTTTTGACAGCAAAAGGCAAACTCAGTTCCATAGCAACTGCATTAGGTCTGATATGCTGGAGTAGCAGAATTCAGGACAAGAAAAGTAAAGCTGAGCTTGGCTTGGCAACCTGAAAATGCTGCTCCAGCTATGGGAATTAGATCAGAACAGATGTCATTAAAATAAGGTGCAGAATGCTGTGTCACACAACTGGGAAGGAGACAATTGTTTGTGAGGCTTTTCCTCTCTGGAAATAAAGATGAAAATATTTTTGTCAGCCTCTGATTTTTGTTAGTTTCATTTGACTTCTGATTGCCATTAGTTTAAGTTATAGGTATAATAATTATTGTACATCTCTGCTGCTTCGTGATAAGGCAGACAACTACAGTAGTGCTGTAACTTAGTAATCTTCAGTTATAGTTGTTATTTTAGTACAGTTCACAGTCATTCCTTGCAATGCACAAGTGGAAAGCCCAACTGCCTCTCAAAAGAGCTGGTGTAGGACTGGAAAGTGTTCTGAGCAGGATGTTAAAAGTGGTCAAAGGAGTTCCTTCCCTACAAGAAATAAAAAGTTCAGTTCTTCTACCTAGAGAAGAGGTGATGAAGGAGAGAGGAAGGCAGCCTTAGTGTGGAGGGCCAATGGATAATGGGGGATGGTTTACACCATTTTGTCCAGTGCAAGCACATGAAGGAAACCAGTGGGTAAGAGGTTTCAGGGCAAAAAACAAGGTGGATCTTCAAACATGATATATGGGCTCTGTGTAACTCCTTACCATGCAAGGTAGCAGGTGACAAAAGTCTCCATGAGTTTAAAGAGTCATCAGAGAAATTGGTGGAGGGCTGGTGAATGCAAACACAGCCCGTGTGGCCCAGGCGGTCCCTGCCCTGATGGTTGTTACTGGCTGCAGGATGTGCTGGGTAGTATCCCTACAGGCATTTCCTTGTCTTAAACATTTCTGGAGGTATCTACTTCTGGTCATTGTCAGAAGAGCACAAAGTTCCAAGTTGATAGGGTTTTCATATTCTTGGACACTTGGCATACAAGCAGTGACTATTTAAAAAAAAAGCACAACAGAAATCTCCAGTGGATGCCTCTGTCCTGCCACATTTCCTATCTGTTGTTTCCTCTTGGGTTGTAGCTCTACTGAGTATCCTCACTGTGTACGTGTCTGCTCTCACCTGAACCCCAATTTGACATGAAGTTCACCCTCTGTGACAGAAAACACAGGAGCAGGGTGGAAGTAAGCTGCTCCATACTGCCTGCCCCTTGGATGCCAGGGTACCACGCAGGTGTAAGACCTATTGTGCCGAAAGATGTGTATCTTCAGGATCTGGTCCCATATTTGTACCATTGCCATCAAGAGTGAAAATTGCTTTCTTACGACTTTCTTTTCAAGGCCACAACAGAATTTCCATTTACTTAGTTCTCCAACTTAGAGCCTGCCCCGTTTTTCTATAGTGAACTCACATTTAAAATGTCTGTAGCCCATTCACAGGTTTAGTCAGTTGCTACATGATTATTACACATAGAAATTATGCATTATTCTACTGAAACCTTGACAACTGTGTTTGGTTTACTATTTTGTTTCTTTCATTTGCCTATCAGCTGTGTTTGGAGAAAAGAGGTTTTTCAAAATGTTTCGTCCTTGGCTGCAGCAAGTTGAAGCCTGATCCTGCTCACGTTAGCAGAGGGAGATGTGGGGTTGGTTTACACGTTTGCACCGAGCCTGTGAAGCTTTTCCGTGTTTTTGTGCCTGTGTTGCCCTCTGCTGACTTCTGAAAGTTTGGAAGATCCCCAAAGTCTCTGCAGAGCAGCTCAGGAGCCTGCAGGCATCTCGCAGCTCATACACTGTATTTATGACCTGGGATGTCAACTGTGCTCTTCTATCTATGGTTAGCTGTGTAGCCATAGTTATGAATTCCCCAATAAATAACAAATAGAATAATATTACCCTAAATTAACGTTTTCAACTTACTTGACATTTTATTAACGTTTTGATGCTAATTAGCAAGTAAAATTAAATTGGCAAACCTTTAAAACAGGCTCTTTGTCACCTGTGAACAGTGTCTAATGCTGCTTATCAGCTGATTTAAGAAAAGCACAATATGATACACCATATGGGGGAGGATAGAATTTGACATTAGTTCGCACAAGAGCTGGTTTTCAAGGACAGGAAAAGGAAATGGCAATTATTTGAAAATAGATGCAAGTCTGTGCAAAGAGAGAAATCCAGCAGGAAACGTGAAGCCAGAGATGATTATGTACTCAGGGCATGAACCACTCCAGACTCATTTTCAGAATTGAAAGAAAACTCTATTACTTGGTAAAAATGTGCTCTTTTCTGCACTCC
The DNA here is from genome assembly GCF_000695765.1 of Mesitornis unicolor. Taxonomy (NCBI): domain Eukaryota; kingdom Metazoa; phylum Chordata; class Aves; order Mesitornithiformes; family Mesitornithidae; genus Mesitornis; species Mesitornis unicolor. The sequence continues at coordinate 22,692 of NW_010195124.1, forward strand.
CTAAAAAAGCAGCAGTCCTGAACCCTGATCCTTTTGCAGGAGGTGACTGAGGTGTGACATTTATTAAAATGTTAACGAAGAGATTTGTGTCAGATGCAGAAACATGAGCATGCTCTTTGACATGGCAGGATCCTATCTTAAACACAATCTCACATAAAAATTGCTTTGAATAGCTCTACCAAGATTTGAGCAAACTCTTGTTAATAATGCCTACTTCCTATTTGTTGTCAGCTTCAAGACCTGCAATTGAAAAAGCAGAGCTGAAGTTGGAGGCAGTATTTACTCCGTCTACAGGGACTGACCGCAGAAAGAAAAGCGAGATTGAACGATGCTGGCAGAAAATGCAACAGCCAGGAACAATACCGCAGGCACAGATGCCCTAGATCTGACTTGCAATTTCATCCTGGATTATAGTCCTTTTTAAATCACCCAGGCTCAAGACAGGCTGAGCTGTGGATGTAAGATCAGTTTAGCTAGGAAGCTAACATCTCGGACACACTAAAAAAAAACCCAAATCCCTGCAGAAACAACTGTTAGCTCAGATAGTGCTATTCACTCATTCAATTTAATAAAGCTGTACAGAAAAGTCCTGCATTTACAGATTTAGCCAGTTGGGTTTGCACTCTCATTTGGTTATGACATGGTGTTTTGCTAATAAGCACCATATTTTGAAAACTAAAGACAGGTGCAGCTGCACAGCCACTTGATACCAGAGTTGCCACTTTTGATATGTGCTATAAAATTTCATTTTAACAGCAGTAATATCTTTTCATACATGATTTTACCTTTTCATATATATTTAATATATATTTCATGCATATTTCATTTCTCCTAGTATGATTCTCTATATATTTCATGCATATGAAGCATAATTCATTTTGAAATGGAGAGACAAAGCTATACGTATATCTGTATTGTTGCATACAATGCTGAATGTTGTATCATCCTCTGCCAGGCAGCAGCTGATCGATGCAGAGTAAGACTTGTGTCTGTCCCTACTTACATCAGGCTCAGCAGTGCCACAGCTTTTTAAAGTGTGAGTTCTTTCTCTCCAAGCATCTGAAACATGTGGGCGAGCCCACATATAATGATACCTGCAAGCCTGCAAAAAAGTCAAACTTGGTTCAATTCTACAAGCTTTTAGTAAAGAGAGGAGAGAGAGCTTCAGAACTGCTTTAACCTGTGATGACAGAGGAAGAGATGTACTTTTAGAAATATGAACTAAATTTCATTATCAGTTTAATTAAGGAAACTCATTTAAATATGATGTAGAGTCTTACTTTCCAGGTGAATATTAAATCTTGTGGCATATTTATTACTTAAAATGTGGTTATCACTAATTGCTTGCACATATTGGAATGACTTCTGATTATGTTGATAATGTCAATAGTGTTTTTGGGAAGACACATTATCAGTTGTCACCCATTAAGGACAAAGCAGACATCACTGTGATTAGGAGCTATACTTACTGCTCATTTTTAAGAACTGCAAGATGAACGTGCTCAGGTTTGTTTGTTTTCTTCAAATCTGATTTCTAGCTTGGAGACCACTTATGGGATAAGAACAACTGCCAAGTGTCTTCTTGTCTACTGCACAGAGATTTTCTTTAATAAATATGAAAGCTCTCTTTGTTGGAAATTAAATGAACAGTATTCCTCCCAGCAAGCAGTTAATTCTTGGGAAGGAATTCCTGAAAAATACATGCAGCTTTTATACTGGTGTATGCACTGTGGGCTCTAACTGAATGCTGCAAGGAGGTTGCAAGTAAATTTGCATTAGATTAATACTGAATTTATATTACCTTACCCTACACTTTCCACATAGTTTCTGGATTTTTCCATGACTTAGTTCTTCCCAGTTTATCTCATTATTTTTTTTTCTCTTTCCCATACATATTATATTCTCCTATGCTGATCCTATATCTGCACTGTCTCCTAGTATGGTTCTCCTCCACCTTCTTTCTTATCAGGAAGATCTGCCACGAGTTCCATCAGGTACCGCCACCTTTTCTGGGCACCTGGGTGTGGGCAGAGAGGGATGGGCAGCAGCCTAAAATGGAGACATGGTTAGTGGTGAGAGCTGTGAGGAGCAACCCACACTTTTGGGTGCAAATGATGAGATAGGACTCAGCGTGGCAAAGGATCAGACCCACTGGGTGAGATGTAGTAAAGGAAACACAGGGAACTTGAGCTAAAGTTTGCTTACTTTTTCAAGTGGAAGCTAATAAAACATTTTTTGCCTTTGAATCTCTTGGATTCCTAATTCCTTTTGGCCCATTTCAGCCAAGTTTGATAAGGAATTAAAAATCTCAGGTATCTCAGTGACCTACGCATGTCATGAAGTCAGCAGCCAAGCACCCTGTATGCCCCTAGGAGCAGAGGCAGGTGAGCCAAGTTGCATTGTTAGACATCAGGGCTCACCATGCCCTCAGCAGCTGGGCTTGACTTCACAAACCCCTGGGTGCCCCCCAGCTGTGACTGGGGCTCAGCTGCAAGTATGAGCCCTGAGCGAAGATGAGTGCATGGGCATGGCCTCTGCTGGGACAGGGCGGCAGGGTACATCAGAGCAAATGGGACAGTGTTTGGACTGCAGTGGTACAGATGTACTCCCAGTTTTCTAAGATGTTTGATAAAGAACCCCTTCTGTCTCAGCATTTGCAGGTGTTGGGAGCTGGTAATACCCTGCTTGCCAAGGTAATCCATTTTCCTTAAACATAAAGCCCAGGAACTGTGAAGCTGACATTTCCTACAGCATTTTTACAAAATTCATAGAGAGATAGTAATCCCCTTATTCTGAGGGGCTTAGAGCTGAGTTTGGATAATATAATTCCCAGGACAGTAGGTCAAGTGCCTGAAATGAAAACATGTCCATCTCTGAGGTCAGTGTGGGAAAGTTTTGTAAAGTAAGTGTGTGCTCAGGAGGAAAGAAGGTAAAGAAACAGGAGAGGGGAGGTAAAAACTATTTCAGACCTCCAGCCCTCTCTGGAGGAATTAATTTTAAACATGTTCTTTACAGAAGAGCAAATGCATCATAGTTTTTTAAATGGGCATTTTTTTTTTTCAATTCCTTCAGAGTCCACGTACCCTCATAACAAAGCAAGGTCAAGTGCACAGTATCCTAAAGGACATGTCCATGGGGAAGGAGGCTGCCAGGCATCCTGCCCTGGGCAAGGCTGTGTAATAGATGCTTGCAGGGAGCCCTGAAGCAGCCTTTTTCCATGGCTCTCGGAGAAGCCAGAAGAGTCCTTATCTCTTGGCTCTCTCTGTTCTCTATTGCATACAGACCCTATGGATGTGAATAATGCCTGGGACTGTGATAATCCCTGAGAAACCACCTTTCATGGGCTGATGGGATGGGGACTCAGCTAGCCTCAGGATCCTCTGCCATCCCCTCTTTAAGCTGAAGTCCCTGGTGGCAAGGAGGTACATTCAACATCTGCAGGGAAATTTCGAGCCCCAGGTTGTCTCTGAGCTCAGGCTTGGGAATGCCCGGTGAAACCATGCCCTGGCAGAAAACAAAGGTGGAAAGGACCTCAAACACTGCCCAAAGCCCACCAGGTCATCCATCACAGGCTCTGGTCCCACTTGCTGCACCCTCATGTACAGGGAAGTGTGAGAATCAAAAGTCTGACAGTAAAACACAAGAGTGTTACTGGATGGTACTGCAAAGTCAGAGAAGCTTGACAGATAAGAAGACAAAAGGATGGCACATAAGGCAGCACAGGTTTTAATATAAGCACGGTGTAATTAGTGGTCCTTCTGGTAAGATTTTCAGTGGTCAGCAGTGTGCAGAAATCTCCTCCAGGGCTGAGCCCTGCTCTCACTGTTCCTTCTCTCTGTGGCTGTGGGACCAAGCTGCCCTCGGGAGTGAAGCTCAGCCAGTGTCACTGCCGCTTGCTGGCCTGCTCAAGCACTTGCTGAAGCATCCTCCTGCCTTGCAGCCTGTCAGAGTCACTGTTATAATTTTTCCTTCTTCAACCTCATTTGCAATATCACTTTCTGGAAGGGAGTCCCTGCCACTCAGAGCTGCTGCTAGGCCCCACTGTCAGTCCTATCTCCACAAACCTCATTATTTTGCATCCACTCAAGTGTCAGTTCCTTTGGCTCTCCTGGCTGTGACTGTATGGCTGCTGTTTTCCTCCTGGTTCTCATCTGTGGCTATGTTTCCCCCCCTCACATACTTACACATAATGAGTTTTCCCTGAAAATTACCCACTGCTGCTCTGCCAGCAGCTGAATGCTACAGGTAACGGCAGTTCTACTGTAAACCGGCTGCTATTATCTTTAGTGCAACTACCTAAACGTACTCTGAGGAAATCTAGCTGGTACCATGATAAAGCTGAGACAGACCTGTTTTCAATTCATTCTTCATTTTGACAGCTTCCAGCTCTCCCAGGAGGAGATGTAGAGAAAGGCATTTACATGTCTGTAGACCTACCATTGCTCCAGCAATGCTGGCTTGACTGTGCTCTGTATTTCCTGGTCACTGTTTACTGTGAGCTGTGAGACCTCAGAAGAAGCAATTCTAACAGAAACTAGTATTTTGTTAAAAAACTACTCTGTTCTTCTCCTTTGTGAATACTACATGTCTGATTTATTGCAGGTCCGAACAGTGATAGCTGGAGAGGGTTGAGTGCAGTTTCTTGCTGCTGACTTTCAAAGCCCTGGTGAAAATCAGACGAGAAGGCAGCTGAGGAGGCTGTCTTTAGGTATGATTTTTACAACAAGCTGCTCTGACCATGGCATTGCTAGCAATCTGTATAATGGGAATGGCCAGCAGGCCTGACAATGTCCATAACCCTTTGTACGAACACCTCACTGCAATGCCATCTCATAGCTGACCTGCCTGAGTCCCTAGAATCAGCCTGGCTTCCCAACAACAGAAACACTTTCAAATACAAAGCTCCAGATTTGGGTTCATTTGGGCTTTCCTGTTCATCTTGCAGCAACATTTAGTGCCTCAGGAATGGAAATCACGGGCTTGGAAGAGCTGTAAAATGCCTTCAGCCTTTACTTTGGGAAGTGTGGAGAAAATATACCCAGCCATACCCCCCTTCCCACCAAGAATGTGTTCCTGAAAAGCGTGAGCCTTAGCCATGTACTAGGTAGGGAAACAGTTTTTCCCATGAGAATTAACGAGCAGATCACTGTTAGAAATGATATTGGCTGCTTTGTCTGAGAGACTGAGCACCCAAGCATTATCCTCTTCTTTGTCCTTCACACTTCATTGATTTGACTGATTCTGACTCATTTGAGGAAGATGATGCTGAATATGACTGTTCAGAAAGAGGCGTTGAAAATGCTCACAGTAGAAGAAGTGTGCTGGGTGTTCATTTGCATGGATAAAGCAGTCAAGACAGTGGACTGCTCTGGAAAGCCTGTGTCACCTCCAGGTGATGATCTGGATGATCCTGCTCCTGCCTCTTCATCCTCTACATCATTTTACACTGTTCTTGTGTATTTAAGCTGTATTTCTTAAGTCCCTGACACATCCTCCTCTGTTTCATTAATTCTAAGGGAAAAACCGCTTCCCTATCCAGTGAACTCAGTCACTTCACCAGCGAGGATGAACAGTTGAGGTGAAATTTCTGAGAGTGTTCTTGCTGCTGCTTTTTAACAGTCACATCTTCCTCCTCCTCTCCCTCCTCTGGATGTATCAAGAGTCAATCAAGGTGAAGGATGAAGAACACAGTAGTGAGGATGGTTGGTGGAGCAGGAGCTTGAACAACCAATGGTTGATCTCCAAGCTGATGAATAGGAATGTGATGAAAAAAGGGGTGCTCCTGGGCTGCTGAAGGAGAGCTGGGTGCTTTGCTGTTTGCTTTGACATGCTGTTTAGGTCCAGTACCTTCTTCTTACCCATGGTTTCTGAACAGGAGTGTATCTCTGCTTTCTGCACAGGTAGTTCCTGTCTCCCTTCACTGATCATACAGGACAACTCCAGTACACATGTCCTTTCTTTCTGCCATTTGTTTCTCTGGGTGGCTGGAGATGCAACATGGCTGGTGAGCGCTGTTACCTTAAGCAGGGGTAGTTGCATCCCCACAGTCTGCAGCTCCTTCTGCTGCTTCTGCTGCCTCATTTGTGGAAGTGCAACTGCTCCTTACATTGCACAGGGACTGTTTTTCTCAAAACATTTTATTGAAATTTTAAAAATTGCATCTCAGTTCCCTAAGCCAGCCGGCAATGTGGGCTGTGAGTTTTAACACTCAAACTGTGGTTTCACAAACAGTGGTAGGTGGAGCAGGGGCTCCCACTTCCCTGGAACTGGTTGTCCTTCCCCTGCTCTGTTCCTTGTGCAATCCCCCAGCTATCTGCACAGGGAGGAAGAGGAGCTGGCCTGGCCATTGAGTAGGGAAGGTTTTCTGGGCAATCAGTTGCCTTTTAGAGAGCAGAGCTGCATGATACAGCCGAGCAAATGTGAACAGCTCTGCCAAGGTCCTTGAGCAGGGTTAGTGATATGAATAGGCTTGGACATGGGTTCGACATGCAGTGGGGCTGCGGCAAGCAAGGGAGCAGGCTGCCTGGCTGGGGTTGGAGGTGTGGGGAAAGGACAGGAAAGGACTGGAGAATCAGACCTTCCCATCCCATCCATGGTCAGCAAGGTGCAGCTTGAGCACAGTGTGTCACCCATCTGATGGCAGCAGACCAATCTGTGCAAGCAGCCACTAAAGTGCACATGAAGTATAGCATCAGAGCTCCTTGCTTTCCTGTTCTGAGCTCTGCTGGTCTCTAAATCTCATCTCCTGGCCAAGGAGGTGGAAGAAGGTGATTCTCCTGGGATATGACCATCCTATTCTCTTAGACACTGCTATTTGAATGGGAATTTTCCAGATCTAAGGACCCTCCATTTTCTGTGGCTCAAAAGGCACTAGGTGCAGGCCTGCAAACTGATTTCTGGCTACATATATGCAGTTGTGTATATGTGTATGTATGCAACTGCATAAATCCATGAGAATTCACAAAATGCAGAGAGTCACACTGCTCAGACTTAACAATGGTTGAGTTTTCCTCAACTGTAATATTTCCTTAGCAAAAATCAGAAAGAAATATGAAGGAACTATAGGTGTGTTACTTAAATTGTGCAATCCTTACTTATGATGATCAGAAATTATTCACATGAAAAGTCCCCTTTGTCCAAGCAAATGTGCTCAATTATATTTATTCAGATAGGAAGTCGATGTGTTGAGCAAGCTGCCATTTTTATCTGACCGCAATTACTCTTCTTCATGGTTGGGATTCCTCAGGTCTCATGGGACAGATTTCTTCCATGGTGTCATTCACAAGAGCTCACATCAAACTGCTTTATCGTCTGGCTGCAGTGTTTCTCTGCTGTTATCAAGCAGTAACACAGCTCAGAGAGGCAACTATTGTGATCCCAGAAGACTTTGAATTTATGTCTTAAAATAATCCAAGCCATATGAAAAGAGTATTTGAAGTCATCCTCACCACTTGGTTGTATACTACTCAAAAATGACTAGGTTATTGCTGTTAACGTGCCTAATGCAATATGTTTTTGCAGGATTTTCAGTCACTAGTAATTTGAGTGTACAAGATAGTCCTCCTAATCTGAATGAAAGAGCAATCGTCTTGATAGATTAAGTTGATATTTTTCTGGCACAACTGTTTGCTTTACATGATATATTTGATCCAGCTACAGCCTTTTATTTCTCATTAAATTAGCTACCCAGCATTCACAGATGAGAAATCAACTGGTTTAGCTATAATTTATATAAAGCTCCACCACATCTTTACAGCACAGGTTTATTTGGGGGATTGTGGCAAGCCAATCTCTCCCCTGGTGAGGAGACCAGCAGTCACACACAAAGCCAGCTCCTCCATGTTTATCGAGACTCAAGAGTTGTCCCACTTTAATTACACTGGTAACAGTTTAAGTGGCTCAGTCACCTTTTGTGTTAATGCAATAGGAAAGAGCGTGTGTTGTTACAGCTGTTCCAGATCAAAAAGATACCCAAGTCAGTATCGGACAGCTTTATTCTGGAACAATTTGGTCAGCATTTGAGTTTTAGCTGTTGTAACTGAAGTTTAAGAAGATGCTTAAATAAAAGTAGCTGATAGGACTACAGTAATTATCTAAATAATAATAAATAAAAAAAATTACAAAATACATTCAACTGTAATTGTTTTGCTGGTAAAATGTGTGTGGGCCAGACCTGGAAGGCTAAAGAAAATTTCCCTTTGGAGACAGTAGCTTAAGCACCTTACTCAGGCAGAGCTGGGCACTGGGCTGCAGACAGGCTGTCAGCTCTGGGCATCTGTGATCTGTGACCCCAGGCAGCAGCCAGGCAGCAGCCCCTCTCCCTGCCTGCAGCAGCCTCTGCCTGGCACCTACCCACTGACTAACTGGGCCAGCCAGGCAGCCCGCATCTTTTCCATGTGCCCTCAACTTTTCCTTGTGGCCTCAAATTTTCCTTGTGCCCTCAGATTTTCCTTGTGCCCTCGGCAGCGCTCACGCTCCTGGGGATGCAGCCCAGGAGCTGCTCTGTGGACCCTCGCTCCTGCAGATTCAAGCTGCACCCTACCTGGTACAGAAACCTTTTAAGAATCTTCCAGAGCTAATAGACTTGATATGATGTTGCAGCTTGATCTAAGCATGGAAAAAAGGGGCTATTTTGGGTTTTTTATGACTTTCATTGTTCCCAGGCAATCTGCAAAGCTGAACATTAATCGTGCCTCTTGCTTATTTCTGCAGAGAAATAGGCCTTTTGCAGCCTTCTGGCATCACCAGGGCTGTATTTGCACAAAGTAAACAGAGCCAGAAACTGCTCTTTGATCGCAAGGCCAAATAACACAGACTGGCTATATCCATGCTACATATCTATGCTTGATCCTGGTCTCCCATCTGATGCCCTTGTGGCCCTAAGACACTGATATTAAAGTGTAGATGTTTCCCTTTTAGTTTTGTTTTGTTTTGTTTTTTAACTTATGCTGTTGGAACTAATGGAGTAGTTGTGCTGCAGCCCACAATAACGGTTTTATTGCTTGAAACAGGGTTTGTATTGCATGAATTGGGGTGAGGCAGGAGGGAAGTTTGTGGCTGCAAATCCTCCTGAGACAGAGCTGGAAGACCATGTAGGATGAAGGAAATGGGAAGCAGTGCAGTCCTATCTTTGCTGCTTGCTGGGAATGGTCCCTCCTGTGTGCCACTCTCCAGGCTGTGCCCAGACTATGTGGCATGGGCTAAGACTGTGCCCTGGAGCATGCTAACAATTAAACAGTGTGGATGATCAGCAATCCAGCTTCGTCTCTGCTCCCATCATGTTCCTCAGTGCAAACACAGGCCCTGAGATGTCCTGGTGCTTGTTTAAACTCAGGAGTTGAAGCCTGGATGCACAGCAAAAGATGCTTCCACTGTTACAGCCACCCATGCCCTAATGACAGGGAAGGGACACTTGGGGGTCTTGTCAGCTTAACCATGGCCATGCCGTGTGGTTACTCCATTCCCCAGTTCCATCAGGGCTGTATCCAGTACTGTGGACTCACAGGCAGCCTGTCCCTGCTCTGGGCCACCAGCTCCTCACTGTCCTAGATTTCCAGGTCTATGTGTGAGGCTATTCTGCCACCTCTCTGTAGCTGCAGCAGCTTGTGCCTAAACACGTCAACAAAGTGGTTTCAGCTTGAAACTGCTCTGCCTACATTTGTAAAAGCCATCTGTTGCTTCAGTTTCTTATAATTTTCTTTTACTCTTTATACTGTAAGCAACAGGTTTTTGTTATCCTTTCTGCTGGAGTCACGTAAGAACTATTTCCTGATACATTTGTATGGGCTACAAATCTCTCTTCCAAATGTTAAAGAAAAACAAGTTTATGTGAATTATCTACAGCAGATAATTTCACTTCTGCACAGAATCTAAAAATAAAGTGGAGCCCACATTCTACAGCTAAGTAGCTTTTAATTAGGTGTGATAATAGCATGAATTATCTTTTACAGTGCAATAGCTCTGCGATCAGAAGTCAAGTGCTGGGAGGGATAATTGCAAAAATTTTCTACTGAGGGAAGAAACTCAATGCCAACATGTATTTGTTTTTTTTTTCATATAGTAGGTTCTGGCAGTACAAATAATACTGTGTGAATTCAGGCTTTTTCAGTTATTGTCCCTGTTTTAATACAGCCAGTAGGTTCTTTCAAGTGCTAATAAAAGAAGGGGGCAGTGAAAGCCTCCTCTGTAAGTCACCATCACCAATGCTTTCATGGTGATGCCTTTGGACATGACAAATGGTACTGCTACTTTCTGAAAAATAATGGCTGAGGTGTTGGATGGTTTCATTCACTTCCTCAGGATCTTCTCCCCTTATTTTAACCATAGATAAGCTCAGGGTTTGAACATAAATAATACCCTGAATTGTGAACTGAGGTGCAGCCACATCTCCTGTCCTGCCCACTCTGCTGGGGGCTGGAAAGTTCTGGTGGGGGACCTTCATGCTGTAAACCTGCCAGTGCCTGTCTCATCAGGGTCCTCCTTTGTGCCAGGCGGAGGAATGCTCTCAGTGACTTTACCAGCTAAGATGCTTTGTCATCATTGTGTTTGTAACTCAAACGTAGTGTTATTCCAGCATGGTGGGGCTGGGGGTGGGGAACACAGCTTTTTTCAGCAGGGAAGACAAACCTTAGAGGAAGGTCCTTTAAGGATAAGAGACTCACTTATGGTGCCACAGGAATGGTAGTTGGCACTTCAGACTGCAGACAGATGCAAGCACAGTGTGTTAGAGCACAGGCAGAAATAAGGAAGTTCTTGTGTGCCTGGGAAATAAGGATGTATCCTGTGACAGTGACTGTCCTGCTGTATGAGGCTCTGACATCAGATGGGCACTGGGCAAGCGAAGTTTTTCCCGGATGCCATACTGGATCCCAACTGTCAAAGGGCCAGGCTGCAGCTGGGTTGCAGACCAGAGATGTTTCTGCCTAGGTCTCCCCAGAATCCCAGACACTTGCCATCTTATGTCTCTGTGTGAAGGTCCTGAACTCCTGGATCTTCTCCTGGTGTCTCCAGGCACTGCTGTAGGGGCTCCCAGTCAGGAGGATGCTGTGTATCATCTGGCCAGCCTTGTGAACAGGGAACCCCTTCACCGCCCCCTCCTGAACAGATCTTCATGCATTTGCCCAGGGGACTTCATAAAAATTAATTGAGTTGCCCAGCATTAGACACAGATCATAAAACTCCCATCTGATCTGGTGCCTGCTGCTGATTTTAACAGCTGATTGAAACAATGAGCGCTGGCTCGTTGGGAGCGTGACAGTACTGACAGGGATAGCCATAGCACAGGCTGCATGGGTAGATAAGGCTTTAAATGTATGATAAAGAGCTGAGCATCTGCCTATATCACAAAGCTTGCTTCCCTAACGAGAGTAAAACCCCTGGGCAAGAGTTTAAGCACAGTGAAGGTAATGGAGATTGCCATTTGAGTTACATGTTCTGCTGAAAAGCAAATTTGTGTTTATTTATTTATTTATTTTTCTTGCTCATTTTAAAGTGAAAGAGAAATAAACTCGGAGCGAAGGAGAACTGGAGAGGGGCCAGCCAAGGAGCGAAAAGCCTTGCCACGATGTCTGATGTCATCTGAGGCATTATTACGCCTTCCCTGGCAGACACTGACCTGTACCTGTATTCCCAGGAACAGCCCCAGTCCGTAATCTGCTGTAACCCACCTTTTTGCTAACAGGGGGTTAATTTGCACACGCAATCACGGCAACTCCCAGGAAGAAAACCGGGCAGAGACAGAAATGCCATCACGGTAACTTTCTGTGTTATTTATATTGCCATCTCTATCGTGATGCCTGTGTTTTCCTGGCAGGTCCCTTTGGGGGCATAGTGGGCGGGCGGGGGACGCAGGGCGCGACGCGGTCCCGCAGGGGGCGCTGCGGCTCGGTG
>NW_010195125.1:0-364 GCF_000695765.1 Mesitornis unicolor
AGAAGCGCTGAAAGCGTGACCCAGGGAGAAGCACCCGTTTACTCAAAGCCACGCGGCTCCAAGGGCCGCGTCCGTCGCCGTGCTTCGCTGCGGGGCTTCGGCCTGATAGTACTTCTCCACAGGCACCTCTGGTAACTCTGCCCCAAGAGACCAAAGCCGAGAGGAGAAGAGGGTGGCGGGCCGGCAGGGGCGAAAGGGCATCCAAGGGGGCTTCCCCTCTGCCTCCTCTTGGTACCGGTGCACCGGCTTCGGTTGCAGGGGTACACTCTGCCAGAAAACGTGGCAAAATGCCTTATTTTCCTGAAGAGCTTGCACTTTTGGGAGCTGACTTCCTATATAACTGCTCTATCACCACATTGAAAGA
>NW_010195125.1:1248-4678 GCF_000695765.1 Mesitornis unicolor
CTTGCCCTTGTTGAATTTCATTAAGTTTCTCCCCGTACAACCTCCCAGCCTGTCCAGGTTACACTGAATGGCAGCACAACCTCCTGGTGTGTCAGCCACTCCTCCCAGCTTTGTACTGTCAGCAAATTTGCTGAGAGTACACTCTGTCCCATCATCCAGGTAGTTGATGAACATATTGTTTGGAGCAACACTGAGCCAAATGTGCTCAATCCCAATAAGATTGAAATAAAAATAAACTTAAAGAAAAATTGGTCCATTTTAGTTAAACGTTTGAAAATTGCATCAATACATTTAATCACATTAATGTGCAGTTCAGTAATAGAATCATAGAATCATAGAATCATAGAATCATTAAGTTTGGAAGAGACCTCTAAGATTAAGTCCAACCGTCAAACTACCACCACCATGCCCACTAAACCATATCCTGAAGTGCCACATACACACGTTTTTTGAACACTTCCAGGGATGGTGACTCTACCACCTCCCTGGGCAGCCTGTTCCAGTGCTTGACAACCCTTTCGGTGAAAAAATTTTCCTAATATCCAATCTAACCCTCCCCTGGTGCAATTTGAGGCCATTTCCTCTAGTCCTGTCACTAGTTACGTGGGAGAAGAGACCAACCCCCACCTCACTACACCCTCCTTTCAGGTAGTTGTAGAGGGCGAGATGGTCTCCCCTCAGCCTCCTCTTCTCCACACTAAACAATCTCTCTCAGACTCTCCTCATATGGATTGTTCTCCAGACCCCTCACCAGCTCTGCTGTCCTTCTCTGGACACACTCCTGAGAGATGGTAATTAAAGTGGATAAAGCATGACCATTGGCATTACACACCAGATGTTTTCAGCGCTTCACTTCTTAATATGTGAAGTAATTAAAAACAGAACAAGTAAATAAATAGCTTTTCATTGCTTTCTTGATTTAGTCAGAGAATCTCTCTACAGGCTCAAGTGTTGATCTATTTCTTACCTTGATGTTTGTTAAACTTACCTAGTAAAATCAGTGTATGTATAAAAAAATTAACTCATAAAGGAAAAGAAATTTCACTACAAGAAACAGTATATTTGCATATACTTGCTCTTGTCCTTTTTAGGAAAAAGTTTAAATAAGCAGATATACTTTATTTCATGTCCTGAAGCTTCTAACAGCCATAGCCAAGACAAGTTTTGTCACTCAGACTTCCCAAATTCTCAGAAACGAAACCAGCAAATAACAATCAAATTGAAGTGTAGAAGTAGCAAGCCATATAAAAATAGCTTCACAAGTTCAGGTAATTGTTTTCCTGTTCTGTACTGCATCATTTTCCACTTAGTTATCCCTCCCCTCTAAGGATAGTCTTTCAATTCACATACTGCATTACTCATAAAAATCTGGTTTTATTAAGTATTCATGAATACTAAATTTGATCTGAAAAACTGTAAATCAGTTTTTACACTGATTGGTTGCACTTCTAAAATGTTGATACTAATTTAAGGGATTAAAAATAATTATATATAAAGCCAGAGTAGAAAAACGGTGGTAGTATCACTTAACTTTCTGGCATATCAGTTCATGAAATACATAATCTTGTAGGATTATGTCAAGTATATTTAGATAAAAATACCATTTAAAACAACTTTCCTAATTTATTTTTTACTTACTAAGTAAGAAACTAATGTTACTGAAGAACCTCATGTTCTCAAAATGAAAAGGTCTAAATAATAATATCTCATCCATCCATAACACAGGACCAAAGTGTATCAAACTTACTTAAATGATTTCATATATATGCCTCAGGGCAGGGCTGCCCTTTAAAATTTTATGTCCAGGGAACCCTTGGCTTCCTGAAAATACCAAATTAAGCACTGCTTCTGATAGTAATGTTCTATCCTCTTGTCCTGGTTTACTGGGACAGAATTTTAGAGTCAGTTTTTTGTTAAGGAAAACTGCGATTTTGTAAGAACTACAACACACTGATTCATGGAACAAAGCTGATAAGACATTTTTAGTTTGTGGCTGATCCTGGTATGCAGTTTGCCATAGAGATCAAGGTCTTCAGCAGTCTTGAGATAAAGAGGTGCAGAATCTAGGAGGAGCGACAGCCAGGGCAGATGACCCAGGCTGACCAATTAATAATTATTCCATACCATAAATGTCACATTCACTATGAATTGGGGAGTTTGCTGGGGACGGTCCTTCTCTTCCTTCTTCCTCCTTCTTCCCTCTTCCATGGCTGACATCTTGAGAGGGACTTGTTTACTGTCCTGCATCTGAGACCTACTCCCCCACAATATTGGCTGAGTATAACACTGTGTATTTTATATTATAACTGTTATGAACATTAGGTTTTATTATTATTATTTTATTAAATATATTTATATTTCGACCCACAAATCTCTTCTTCCTTTTCCTGACCCCCCCCCTCCCTAGGTGGGGAGGATGGATAGAGCAACTGTATAAACCATGACACTTGTTTACTACAAATTCTACTGGGTGTCATGGTTTAGGGCCGGTCTATCCACTAAATGCAACACCTCTCCCCTCCCCAGAATAAGGGGGAGAGAGACTTATAGGTTGGAAAAGAAAACTAACAAGTTTAATAAAAAAATAATACTAATACTACAGAATAATAATGTAAAAAGGAAAATAATGAAATATATACAAATATATACAAATATGTAAATAAATATATACAAGACCAATATAAAATCCTCCATCCACTCCCCCTTCCAAGGATGATTACGTCACCAGAGGCTCTGCAGAGCAGAACACTGGAAAAGTCCCAGACTGGACACAGATGACAGTGTAAGAAACTAGTGTAAGACAAACATTTGTTTGTTGTTTTCAAAATTTTTATATTTCTTTATTTTTGGAATTTGAATTTTTAAATTTTATATTTTTTGTCCCTGAAAGGGGGTTAAAAAATAGAGTTATTTACAATCTGGAATTATCCAGTTTTGTAGCCCATAACCAAGGCTAAACAGATTTTACCTTCCAGATCTGGGGATTCTCAAAAGCTGAAGTGGCCACAACATGAGTTAGTTCATTCTCAGGACTTATAGATCAAGATATAGATCTTCCCCAGCACAGCCCCTATGTGGAGTCTTGTGAAAGGGCAGTGCAATACTAGAGAAAGTCAGAAAACTAATGTCCGTTGTATTGACATGAGTCTACACATACCAGCCGTAGCAGGGGAACGCAATCCACCCTTGAGATCAACTCTGTTGTAAATGAAAACAAAGTTTCCATAATCACAGTACTGTAGAGGACCATAAGTCCAGGCTCCTACAGTCACAAACAATGTAAAAGAGCTCATTAGTCCAGAAGGGTCTCCACAAACCACAAAATACTTCCCAACACTCTTTAACAAGCCTACGACCTATGCTGCAAAAGACCAAAAGCCACAAAGACCAAAGGCCCATCGATAACCTTTTGGGTCTTTATAATACCCTC
>NW_010195126.1:0-2274 GCF_000695765.1 Mesitornis unicolor
ACCGAGCGATTCTGTGATTCTGTGATCTGGATCATGTAAACAAGAAAGATACGGATATCTCCTTCTCCCTTATGCCTTCCAACTTCCCAGCCTGGGCTTAAACCATCCTTTTTCCTGTCTTCTTTTGGAAGAGCAGTATGAAAGAGGGAAGATTTAGACTAGACATTAGGAAGAAATTCTCCACTATAAGGTGGTGAGACACTGGCACAGGTTGCCCAGGGAAGCTGTGGATGCCCCCTCCCTGGCAGTGTTCAAGGCCAGGTTGGATGGGGCTTTGAGCAGCCTGGGCTGGTGGGAGGTGTCCCTGCCCATGGGAGGGGTTGGACTGGGTGAGCTTTGAGGTCCCTCCCAACCCAAACCATTCTGTGATTCTGTGTGACACAAGAGACTCACATTTGTGTGCAGGAGGAGAAATGAACTCTGTGTTGCTCCACTGCTGTGGCTTAGTTCAACTTCAGTAATTCAGAAATTTTAATTTAGAGTAATTTAAAGGAGTTGTATGATGTTCAGATAGTTATGGAAGTGGTGAGGGGTTACTGTGGCTGATATGGACAGTCATGTTAGGTAACAGAGCATGGACACAAGCGGGAATATTGGTTTATAACTGCTAAGTGAATGGGTGTTTTGGTGTATTTGCATCTCTTCCCACCACTGCTGGGATCTGATCTGTATTCATGGATGAACTGCAGAATATTTTTTCCAGAGGAGCACTTGTTTTGGCATGGCAAACCCAAAGATGGTCAAGAAACTTCCTTTTCCTCATTTTCTATTCCGTATGCTGTTTTTTTCAAGCTATTTCAGCAGTGTTTAAAAATCGTTTCATTGTGGAAGTGGCTTTGATTTTGGTCAAGGTGTTTACTTTTGTGAGTAACAATTATTTACATAATTAAAATCCAGGGTAGGTGTTGCTGAGGAGCTTTCAAAAACATGTTTTAAAGCTCACCCTAAAAGAACCACATTATGTTCTTCTTCCCCCAGGTTTCTTCACACATTTTCTTTTTTCAGAATATGCTGCTTTGGCTTTTTGCTATCTATGACTGTAACTAGGAAAGTCCAAAGAAGGGAAAGATTGAGACCTAATTCTGTTAAGAATCGGTTTGTGTTTGTGAGAACCTGGGTTTACACAAAGGTAGGTAAATGACTCCTTAGAGTAAATTCAAACTGACAAAAAGAAAGATTAAAAACCATGACAACAAGGTAATCACCGCATGGGCTCTTGGTGACTATGTTGCTATAGCAGGAGCATTTGCCAACCCGAAAAGTCAGGGAGATGTTTGCCATGGTGCTGCCTCACTGACTGAGTTATCAGGACCATCCCCTGACAGAGACATTCTGGTGCAGACTGAACATTACCATTTATTTACTCACCCTGTACTCGTGTAATCCCCATTTCTCACTGCAGTAGCATGTGTCATAAGAGAAACTTGCTGCCGAAATGGTGTAAATGCAGGGGAAAAAGCAGGGCCAGTGCTCACGAGGGGATGGCAGCCTTCCCATCACTGCAATCCTCTGTACCATGACTGCCTTGATGGAGGCTCACCAGGTATACACCATGGTAGCATCCAGCTCCTTATCCCAGGTTCATCACTGCTGAAGGAAATGAATTGGATTTTAAGCAATTCAGGTACTTGTGACTTTCTTTTTCTTCACTATATGTACCTATCAGGCACTGGGTGGTGGCCATCCACCTACAATTCCCTTTCCAGCATCTAATAATGGTCACTGAAAAACTGCCGTTTCTTTTTTGTCACCTGTCCCACAGAGGTTTACAGGTCAAAATACAAACGCTGCTCATCAGCTGTCATGGGGCAGTACTGTCAGTGGTCACCTCAGTGCTCCTCTGTGCTTCTCTTTTCCAGATAACGACAATTTTACCCCAGAACTGCCAAAGACAGGTACTCCCAGAACACAGACCGCATCACTCGGGAGAGTGGCCGCGACTCTCCCTCAGGAACATGGACGTTTTGGGGTGAAACACCGCACCCACCCCTGAGGGTCGGCGACGGCCCTCCCCCAAGGCGCTAACCGCCCCACCACGGCGGCGGCACCGCCACGCGACACCCGCCCGCACCATCGAGACACGGCCTAGAGAGGCCCGGCTGTTGCGGCGCTTCCGCTTCCGGTGGCCGCGGAGGAGCAGGAAGAGGAGGAAGGAGATGGTGGAGGAAGGAGGCGGCGGTGGCGCCATGAGTTTCCTCAAGCGGTTCCCGCCGCCGGCCGAGGGCATTCGCCACCAGCAGCCTGACACGGGGACGGAGCTCGACGGGGCGCCAC
>NW_010195126.1:2305-9265 GCF_000695765.1 Mesitornis unicolor
GCTTTACATCGCCGAGAGGTGAGGGGGGCGGAACCACTGTAGGCCTCGGAGTGCGGGGCTGCCCTGAGGGGGGATGGCGGCCGTCGTGTGAGGGCCCTCCCGAAGTGGGCTGTGTGTATTATACTGAGAGGGCTGGCTTTCCTTGGGGGTCGGTGGAGACCAGGCCGGGAGGGCCACGGATGTATGGGGCCTCTCCCCTGAGGTGACTCTTGGGGTCTCTCCTAAGGGTACCTGCCAGAAGAGGGCTGTGGTGAAGGCTCTTAGCGGGCTGTGAGGGGCCAGTTTTGAGGAAGGTCCTCACTATTCCTGCCCTAAGTGGTGTTTTTACGCGAGAGGGAACAGCGCAGCCAAGGAGCCCGGCGGACCGGCTCGTTAAAAACACGGCACCTCTGTCCCGTTGGCAGGGGAGTGAGCAGTGCTGGTTTTCTGCTGTTCTTAATTATGGTTCTGTGAAGTCTTTCAGGTTGCATTAATCACCTGGACACTGTTCTCACTAGGCAGAAATCAGTCTGGTTTTTCTATAAGCTGTTGCCTGAGTTCTTTGTAGTTTCCTTTAAACCCTTTATGGATTATACCTGCTCAAGGAGGTAGCTTGTTTGTAAAGGCAACATAATTTTCTTTAACCATGGAATAGTACTCTGAATGTAATGCATTTCTGCAGCACGAGAGTTGTTAGAACAAAAACGTCATCTAAAACATGTACTGAGGGGTGCATTGTCTTTTAAAATCTTAAGACTCTCAAGCATTTATGAAATGGGTAATACTTGATGGGCTTTTGCCCCTCTTGGAGAGGAATCTCTCTGGGATTTCAGTTACTCTTTTGTATTTCGTTGTCTGGTTGCAGCATCCACTCTCGTGTATAATGTTGGGTTTCCTCGTAACTTGCTTTCAATAGATTTTTGTGTGATTTTTGTACAAGTCTGCCAGCTTTCTCCCAACATGTTTTGAGTGCATTGCAGAGCTTCTACTGGAGTCGCTTGCTGGTAATGAATAGAAAACGCCGGCGTCTGCAGGAGTGCTGTGCTGTGGGAGAACTGGACACTGGGGAGGACAATGTGGCTTTGGATCTGTGTACTGACTCTGTGTCAGCAGCTGGAAGCACTGAGAACTGGCTGCTTGCGGCTAGGAAAGAAATTCCTCAGAATTCCTTGTTCCCACTTCGCTGGCTCTTGCTTTCAGCCTGATCTCTGGAGGCGAAGAATCTTTTGTGACCTTGTTATTGTGCTGAGCTTCATGCATTGTGGAGGTCTCAGTTTTGGCACCTCGGTGTTTCTGTTCACTGTGTCCTCATCGATCACACCCAAAACTGGCTTGGGTTTGGTTTCTCGGCTGTAGAAAGACGTTGATCTTTCTGATGTGACGGAGGTGGCAGCCCAGCAGGGACAACCCCTGCTGTCTGTGGCAGTGGTTAGGGATGAGAGTGAAAACGGGAGGAAGCAGAGGTTATAGCACAAAAGTTGTGAGACGGAAAATTCCTAACTTGGCTTTGTTAGCTCTGCCCATCACAGAACTGGTTGTTTTTCTCCGTACAGGCTATACCCACATCAGATTTATAATCCTCCAGGAATTACGATAGTGACTTTTCATAGTGTTCTTGTCTTGAAAGGCCACAGACCATTGAATAGTTTGAGTTATAAATCGTCCTCTGGAACCTCTGCAGTTATCTTTGGGATGATGGATATCTACAGGGAGGAGAAAATGAAGAGGCAGGGAGAGAAATTCAGGGTTTAGTGCAAATGTGACAAAGCTGAAATGTGTTTAGGGTGCTCAGTATCGCATTCTTTTTAAAGGTTTCTTTTACTCCAGCCATCAGTTAATGTGGTTGCAAGGTCCCATTAGGGCAGGTCCAGGACTGTACTACCTGAGAGTGGGCAAGTTCTCCAGAATTACTCACTTTTGGGGGTTGCTTTGCTTTCCTGCAGGTGTGTCAGGTACCTTAGATTCCTCCTTTAGTTTCTAACTTGTCGCTTTATTTTCCCCCTGCCTGTTAGTCGCCTGTCGTGGCTGGAAAACTCTGGAGTTGGCTTCTTCTTGGATTACCCCACCATAAGTTTGCACGCGGTCTCCAGGGACCTCACTGCCTACCCATGGGAGCACTTGTACGTCATGGTGAATGCCAAATTTGAAGGTATGCCTGGAGTGTCACTTAGGGTTTCCATACAGTCCTGAGCAGCAGGATTTCTTCAAAAAGAGTAAATTTGGGTTTAAAAAATGATATGCTTCATTGAAGTAATATCTTGTATTTTCTTTTCCGTTTCCCTGAAGGCTGGTTATTTCAGAAGTGTATTTTTGCCCTCGTTTAGAGTCACTTCTGTGCTCTTCTGCTCTCAGCATGTGACTGTGTACAGCTGGAGCCACTGAAAATTGGTTCTCAGCTCTCGTACACTCATTTTAACCAATTTAGTTCCTCTGCAGGCTCCCTGTGATTCCAGTTTAGGTATCATTTTTGCTTTATTGAATTTATGTTAATGTTGCTGCCCTCTCCAGGAGTTATGAATTCCTGCGGTTTTACATAAGCCTGGAAGCTTTCATTCATTTTCTCCCACAGCTTGCATTAAAATAACAAACCAAACAAAACAATAGCTCATGTTATCAGGCTTACTGGTTCTTTGCAGATTTCCCACAGAACCAACCTGCTGACCCTTCTTGCTGTGACCTAGATAAAAACAAGCTTTCTGTTTCATTGAATGAAGATTTTCTATATTTTTTGAGGTATCAGATTTTTTTTCTGCTGTCCTGATTGAAGACTAGCGAGTGTTAAGTCTTGAGGAGCTCTCCTTTCCCCTTCATGCCTACTAGTCATCGTAGTTAATGGTTAAAATCCAGCTTTTAATGTCTCTTTAAATAGTCTGTATACTGAAAGTATTGACAAGACTCTGAGGAGGCAGAGGAATTTTAAGCTATTAATACTCTTCATTATTTCCTTCTCTCGTGTTACTAATATTCTTTGCCAGTCTATCACTACCAATAAGAAGAGAATGTGTATGTACACCTCTGGGTTGTCTTTCTCACTCCTCTTTGAACTGTGCTTAATTGTGAAGTAAACTGAGCCCATTCTGAAGAAAGATGTTTCCAGCTTTTAATTCATTCTGATAATGGCGTTTGAAATTACAGATATCCTGTGATAGGTCTTGTCTATAAATCCTTAATGGACTGTTTGGGTTTTTAGAAATTTCGTTTTTAAAATTTCATTTTAAAAAATATATTTTTCTCTCTGGTTACAGTAAATCTTCTACAGCAAGGGTAAGGCTAAATGTTTAGTTTTCCAGTCTATCCATGGTCTGGTGTTTTAACTGCTGAATTGTGTTAAACCCAAACCTCTCCACTTCTTTGCCTGCAGGAGCCTTCATTCTCAGTTGGGCAGGGTACATTTTGTTCTTCCTCTGGAAGTTTTTGTTGTGCTCTCTGTGTGTATGTGCCTTCTCCTCGCCCCTTTTTTTAGAGAAAAGCAGTCAGAGGTTGACTTCATTGAAAACAAAGAGCTGGGCTCAGCAGTAACAAGCTGTGCCCGCGGGTGTCGTTGGAAAGGGACTGGGTAACTTCCTTGGACACTTCATTTTTGGGGGCAGCTGCCTGGCGGCTTCTTGGCCTCTTCATATTCTTGGTGGTGTCAATTTTGTGTGTGATAAAAGCCACTCTCAGTGGAATGGCCTTAACTGTATTCCTCTTTTTCTATAGAAAATAATTATGCACTTTTGAAGCTGTCAGTGCAGTGTCCCCAGCCACAAAGCGATGAGCTGTAGCCACCATCTCTGTGGGTTTTATGTTTACAGAAAGTAAAACCTCTCGCTGTTGCTCATTTATTCACGTATGTAGTGCACAGAAGTTGGGAAGCACAGTTTTGGCCACTGTTGTCATGGCTCAGGGTGTGCTTTTTGCCCCTGACATCTTGCTGGAACAGGAGAAATTGAGTCAAGATCCTCTATAAATGTTACACTCCTCTGTGAGAGGCCACAGTTGATGTGATTTAACGTAATACCTGTATTTCGTTATGCAGATAAACAGTAGTGATTGTGAATTGTGGTTTTTTTGAGTGCAGTTGCTTTTAATAAGAATCGGGCAGTTTTCCTGAAGTACGTGAATACATCCTGTGAATGTTTCAGAAATCTAAAATCCTAAAATTCTCAACAGAGACATTTTCATGTGCACTATGAGTGTTCTCAAGGTGCTGTGAGAGGGCTTTGTGTGTCTCTAATGTGGATGGGAGTGGCTTGGTTTCTGCCTCTCACAGCTTGTGTCCAGGTTTCTGATTTGATTACAGAATCAGTGTGTTCCTGAAAGAATAAACAAATATGACTTTGTTTTTGGACAAAATAAAACATGTTTCTCATAAATCTTTCCTAAAGAAGAGGAGACAAAAGAGGGTCCCGTGGCTGAAGGGGAAGAGGAGGAAGACAGTGATGACGATGTTGAACCAATTGCAGAATTCAGATTTGTACCTAGCGACAAGTCAGCCTGTAAGTGAAGAGGGAAGTTGGGGTTTGGTTTAAAGTCATGGCTATATGTGGAAGACACTGGGGTATAGAGATGTGAATGATGTGATCCTTTATTGACCTTCTCTAATTACTTGATTTCTGTGTGCTGAGAAGATCAATGCAAGTTGCTTTATCTTGCTCGAAACTGGAATATTTCAAGCAGCTGTTTCTCAAGGAAAACTCCAGTGCTTTAAAATAGAGACTTTTAAGTATAAACGTGACACAGGTAACCTTATTTGTATACATTTACAGAGAACTTGTATGGGAAGCATCTTTTTAATTACAAATATTTGAGTCAGCGACAGTTTCATTAGGAACATGCTAATATCCAGACACTGCTGCTGAAAAGCAGCTGTATCCCATCTGGCGTGGAGCGTACAGGTTTTACAAATCCTGTGTGTTCGATGCTGCCAGGAATCCTGCAGTGGGAAAGCACAGACTAAATTGTCCAGAGAGAAGCCTTTATCATCAATGAAATACTGAGAAAGTGCTGTTAAGAGGATAAAACACCAGGCTGGATCGGGGAAACCTGGTTTGTGTCTTGCAGGGCAGCTGCCTGCTTGGATGATATTTTAAAATATAAACTCTGTAGTGGTTTCTGGTAAAGGAGTATTCTCAGTCTCTCTGCTCTCTTAGTCCAGGTTTTCTTGTCTGCTGTTGTGGAGCATTGTTGGAGAAACAAATCATAGAATTGCTTGGGTTGGAAAAGATCTTTAAGATCATTGAGTCCAGCACTGCCAACTCCACCACTAAACCACATCCCTAAGTGCCACATGAACCTGCCTTTTAAATACCCCCAGGGTTGGTGACTCCACCACTTCCCTGGGCAGCCTGTTCTGGTGTTAGACAACCCTTTCGTTGAAAAATTTTTTTCTCCTATCCAATCTAAACCTCCCCTGGCACAACTTGAGGCCATTTCCTCTCGCCCTATCACTTCTTACCTGGGAGAAGAGGCCAACCCCCACCTCGCTACACCTTCCTTTCATGTAGTTATAGAGGGCAATAAGGTCTCCCCTCAGCTTCCTCTTCTCCAAGTTGAACGACCCCAGTTCCCTCATCTGCTCCTCATAATTCTTGTGCTCCAGACCCTTCACCAGCTTCATTGCTCTTCTCTGGACACGCTCCAGCCCCTCCATGTCCTTCTGGTAGTGAGGGGCCCAACACTGAACACAGGATTTGGGGTGCAGCCTCACCAGTGCTGAGTACAGGGGAAGGATCAATTCCCTGGTACTGCTGGCCACGCTATTTCTGATGCAAGCCAGGATGCCGTTGGCTTTCTTGGCCACCTGGGCACACTGCTGGCTGATGAGGGAGGTTTTTCTTAATCTCTGCAACTTCAGACTGCCCTCATAAATTTTGAGAAATGCTGGCTTCTTGATTTTTGGCACGTGCAAACAATTAAGATACAGTTTAAGCAGCTGCTTCTAACAGCATCTTAGCTGAAGTTGCTCTTCTCCAACTGGAATGGGAGCCCGGCTGTACAAGCTGGTTCCTCTGAGTCCTGGTCTCAGCTGGTGGGAGATTTGCAGCTGACTGAAAGCACTGGAAGTTAACTGCTAGTGTCTGTTGTGGCTGCTTGCTCAGAAGATATTTCTGTTTTGCTCGTACAGTGGAAGCCATGTTTTCAGCAATGTGTGAATGCCAAGCTCTGCACCCGGACCCAGACGATGAAGATTCGGACAACGATTATGAAGGGGAGGAGTACGATGTTGAGGCCCGTGGTTCGTAACAGTTGTTTCTTTTGAAATACTTACCAGCCCTTGGATGCCTGGAACAACTCCTGTGGTACCCGTCATGAGAATGGTTTGATCTGTTAAGTTCCTTGTCATCTTGCCTAAACATCCTTTATGCCATAGGCACAGTATAAAGACTTAGAAATCTGTCATAAATCACTGGAGTTCAGCGTAACCATTATTCTTATTCTCAGAAACCCCAGGACACAAGTACCAGTCTTGCTTCTTCCCAGTTGATGTGCTAGCACAAGTTCAGTGCTGGTGCTGTGGTCTGTTCACATCTCTCTGTATTCTGTAACTGATGTCACCAGCCTTTTCATCTCAGTCACTTAATCTGACCCTAACTCACCTGGCTGTTGTCCTGTTGCTCCACCCCTGCTCGATCCATGCACCTAAACTCAGGTCTGATAAACGTAAACTTGTTTTTGCAGAGCTAGAACAAGGTGACATCCCGACCTTTTACACTTACGAAGAAGGATTGTCGCAATTAACTGCAGAAGGCCAGGCCACGCTGGAGAGGTTAGAAGGCATGTTAGCCCAGTCGGTCAGCAGTCAGTACAACATGGCTGGAGTGAGAACAGAGGACTCAATAAGGGAGTTTGAAGGTAAGAAGTGAATTTATTTTACTTAAGAATATGTCAACGCAGTGGTTCTCTGGTCTGGATGATCCATAAACATCAGGACTGAGCAAGTATCACGCTGTGGGTGATACCGTACCGCACTGTCACAGAATCACAGAACGTTAGGGATTG
>NW_010195127.1:0-552 GCF_000695765.1 Mesitornis unicolor
AAGCATCTGCGCTGGAACTGGGGCTTTGCCCTTCGGATACAAGCCCGACTTTTTTTTTTTTCTTTTTTCGGAGATGGGGGATCTCGTTGGCGTTTTGCCATCCTCTTCTATTTCAGAGAAAAAAACAAAAGACGCTAGATTCTGATCTGGGACGGAGGTGGCAATTGTATGAGTTGGTCTCTATAGCTCCCTGCAGACCGCCCCATCCGCGGGGAAGACGCCTGGAGCAGAGCGCAGAGAGCCGGACAGCCACCCCGTGTCACCCCCCATGCCACGAACAAGCTGAAAGCACTTACGTTGGCCTGTTGCTAAGTATGAAGTTACTGCGAGCAGCAACAAAATCCGTGTATCCACAAAGCTGAGCATGTCTAGTTGCCAGACATGCAGACTCCTTGTGGTGCGGGGTCCCTGGTCGGTGGTTACCGATTACCTACGGGACGCAGGCATACAGTCTCGAGGAGTAACTCCAACCTTAGCAGAAACCTGCTGCCCGGGATGCTAAATTAATCAAGCCCTGCTCCGCCCTATTTATACCGCAGGAGGATCCCGGGG
>NW_010195128.1:0-16586 GCF_000695765.1 Mesitornis unicolor
ATATTATTATTATATTATATATATTTCATCCATATTAATGCACTGGATCATGCTTTCCTAGTACATGAAGGTACTGCACAACCGCGTAACTGTAACTGCATGCTACAGTTAATCTTTCTGAGCACATCTGTCGTATCACGGTGCAAGGTGTTGTACTGGTTTGTGTAACAGGCCCATAGGGTATACTTCAAGCATATTACAGTGACAACTGTATAGAGTTTAACTTTGGAAAACCAATTCATTAGAGATACAGTGACAAGAACCAACAGCTTAGAAAGAATTAGAGAGCATCTATAGCTCTACCCAGTGCAGTGCTACAAATCCATAAGGAAGTAACATCCATAATTTTTAAAATTATTTATAATTTAACTGACTGATGTATAGCATCACTGTTAGGCACTGACTCTAAAATGAAACAGGCTATGATGCTAAAGTTAAGAACAGAATAAAGCAATTAAAATAAAAAATTGCCTCTTAACAATCCTCCCATAACAGGATCACAGACCACTGCATATTGTTTTTTCAGTCTTTTTTCCTTATTAAAAAAAAGTTAATTACATTTCCACAGATTACTGAAAGAGAAAGTACTGAAAGCACAAATGAAGAAACAAGTTCTAAATTTGCCTGGGATCAAAAGCAGGATAGTGTTTCATTAGCCTGCTTCAAGTCACACAGACAAACCTGCCTTGAAAGATCTACTTCAGGCACAATTCCAAATTTAGTATTTTATACAGTGTACACATGTACTAGGAAAAACCAAGATCCACAGACAACCGATGAATTGACATTAGTTCACAAAAATCTTTTATGCATGTTTGAAGTATCATTAAAGACAATCTGTGCATGACCTATATTACACATATCAATTTCATAATTATATTTATACTTTAATGCTACCCGGTATTGCAAGGTTTTTCCCATCCACTCCTAAATTAGGGATCTAGGCTGATCATCAAGTAAGAAGGATGAAACTCAGCAAAGAAAGAAAAGCAAAACCAAAACCACAATAACACAAAACCGCACTACACAGACAATCCTCATTTCTTTTTTTCCTGTCATTAAGGACAGATTACACTTTCATTGACTACAACACTGTGGCGCTGATGGATTTTTTTCCCTGTAAGCAGGTTAGAATGCAGCAAAAATAATGAATTTAAAGAATAGGGTAAGAATTGTTGTTATGATGTATTTAATAAGAGCACCAGAAACCAAGGCAACTTCCATCTTTATATGAAAACATGGACAAAACAGTGATATGAAAGATGTTTGTGTTGAAAGATGAAATATGATGACATTATATGTCTGCATTAATAAGACTTGTGTCCACAGCTGTGAAAAGAGATTTAAGAATATGCATTTAACTACAGTGAAAAAGTTTGACCTGATACTTTTTGGTATAAAATGTTTTTGACCTTATTCTTAACATCTTTGGATAAATCATCATTATCTTCTGTTTCTTTCTGGATATTACTACATTATACACGAAAATTTTTCTCTGTTAGCTTTCTGCTTTTCCTTTAACAAAGAAGCCTTTCTTCCCCAAACCAAGAAATTTTCAATTAAAAAGTCATTATCACTCAACTGATCTACTGTTACAGTAAAACACTTTATAGCTTATATCAAAACATCTACATTTCAATTTGCTCAAAACCAGAAGTTAGACTGAGGTTGCAGTGGGACTGATGGATTAAAAAATAAAAAAAAAAGAACTATTAGAACAGAAATGAGAAAAAATTATTTCTGGTATCCATTTTTTCATAGATAGCAGTAAAAAGAGAAACCTAGTATTGTGATAATAAAATTATTTCTTGCAGACATTATATAGTCTTTATAAGCATTTCTTTTACCATTATTTAATTGAAGGTTTTTTTTGAAGTTCCAAATTCCTGTGGAATGACACCAAAATTAATCCTTGCAATCCACAGCACAAACTCGTGCATCTATGTCAAAAACCTGTTTACTTTCTAGAAATAATTTCATCATGAAACCTGAAAAAAAAAAACCTCTGAGAAAACCAGATAGGTTAAATAAACTTATAATTGCTAATCTAAAATCTTCTGTTCTACACTGAAGATTTTATTTCACAGGGGGGGGAAAAAAGATTGATATTCTAATTCTCTGAGTATTCATAAGATTTATTGAAATTGGGGTGGTGGGGGGGGAAGCTTCTACTTATTCACCAATTACAGC
The DNA here is from genome assembly GCF_000695765.1 of Mesitornis unicolor. Lineage (NCBI taxonomy): Eukaryota > Metazoa > Chordata > Aves > Mesitornithiformes > Mesitornithidae > Mesitornis > Mesitornis unicolor. Next base: position 2,191 of record NW_010195128.1, read on the forward strand.
AAGAGAAATACCAGTATTCCCTAAAATAACTTCAGTGAATGCACTCATCTGTTCTTGATCAAGATGAAGACAACTTAAGAAGGGACACCAATAATTCAGGTACAAGAACACTCAAGCATCCAACTCAGCAAAATACCAATACAAGTACACCATGCTAAACACAGCACATCCACAAAGATGTTCACGTATTCATGAAACTCAGAGAGGTAAGATCTGACCAAAGACTTTTTCAGAGAAGCACAACCTTCACAGCAGTTTCCTAAGAAACGGTACACCAACATACACCAGTGAGAAGATACCCTGTGAGGAGGTGCCTGCAAGTGTCAGGACGGTGGTACCTGATGAAGATGATGAGCCACAGTTGAGGAAGGAGTTTGCTCTACGTCAACAGCACGACTCCCACTGAGTTTTGGCTCCCCCCCACCCAAGACACAGTCCGCAAGTACAAGAGGCAGCTGGATGCTGAGGTCCTGCTTTCCAAAGACCTGTGCAGGAGAAACATTGCCCCTTCATTGCAGCTTTGTCCACCCCATCACCCACGAGCTGAAGCCAGCATAAGGCACTTGGTAAGGTAAAATAGCAAAATGTGAAATTTGCTGCCATAGATTCCGTGTTACAATGCAGTCAGATCCTAAAATCAGGTTTCACTTTTAAAAATGAGCTGGATTGTTTATTCCAGCAATGGTGTTTCATTCATCTATGGAGACGTTTGTTTCTTTTGTTTTGTTTTCAGCTACAGCTGAGCCAGACTTAGGTGGTAAGAATATCAAAGGACAAAGGGAGGAAAAACCAACCAAACAAAACCAAAACAACAAAACCCCACTTCACAGTTCCAGGAGAGCAGCTATTGAGTAGCAGAACTTGTCTCTCACTCAGGAGGCTCAAATTAAAGCAGTACCTGGAAGCTGCAAACCTATACATTAACAAGATTTTGAAATTAACATAAATGGGACTTAGACAAGTTCAGTTACGTACAGCAAATCACTGATATACCTACAACTTTCATACCTCTGCTCTCTATGCAATTCAGATTAGAATTTTTTTGTTTGGTTAGTTTGTTTTAAATAAAGGATAATTTTGTTCAGTCTTTCACGGCAGACCCCCTGTAACTAGTACAGCGCTGAACTGGGAAACAGAAAGACTGGATTGAACAACAGGTGTAAGCACTAACATATCAAGAAAAGGAAGATCAGACAGACACCTTCTCTGTTAAAAATCAAAATATGAAATAGTAAAAAAAAACCAACCATAACTTCTTGCTCAGGAGCTATTTCTGATTACACAACAGGGAAATATGAAAGTTCCTTCCTTGAACTCTGTTGTGAATTACAGCACCTATCCAATGAACAATGGTAGAAACTATCAAAGCAAAGCAGGGAAGAAGAGATCAACTTACTGAAGATCTTAGAAAGCAAGACGAGGAAAAATAGAAGTAAGCCAAATCCAAATGTACCATAAACTTAAAATATTTGTCTACCTCGTTATCTATACATGGACAGACTGAAGACAGTTTCTCACTCAGTTGAGGTGATAGCCTTGTTTGGTTAAACCAATGGGAATAGATTCCAGTATGGACAGCCTCCCCAATTCACAAATAATAGAATTCAGCTCCTCTTAAATTAACTATAAACACAAAAAGCTGTAACCAAAATAAACCACTTTCTAAACCCAAGTAAGCATCCCTCAGGAGTCTGTGCTGTTTAACAACATCAATTTAGTTAGATGGTATCAGTGACACATAAGCCTGGGGCAAAAGCACTAAACTTCCCTTCCTGTGTTGAGTCATTTCGCATGCTCCTGTTATTCAGGATAAAGCACATTAGGAAGCATCTTGTTTAATCTGGTTTATTGCAATGATGAATATTGTTCAAGCACTTTTCTTGTTTGATAGTGGAAAATTAATGATCTGCACATCAGTAACCATTTACTATGATGTCACATACTTGATTATTTTTTCTGTGAAAGATGAGAAAGCAACAAGAAATAGAAGCAGTTTTTCCAAAATATTTGGATGTCTGAGATACAACCAGTGTACACTTCAACTACTTACTGTGGAAAACTATTTTATCATCAAGAAGTAACAACTCTATATTAAAAAAATCTTTTAGACTAGCTGATGTGGAACAACTATGAGTTGTATAAAGACTGCATCATCAAGAACATTCTTAATCGAAACCACAGCTAAGCGTCTTCAAAATACAAGATCCAATTTTCTAAAACTGATGCTTACATTTCAGATAATTGTGCATCTAGACACTCAGTTTGGCCAAGGGACAACTAAATTTTAGTGTGAAGTGAAACAGACTTTGTACTCAGTCATGAAAAGTTCAATTTCGGAGGTCTCTCAGTTCCTTCAGAATAAAATTAGTTGCAACTTCTCATAACATAACATTGATTACTATATTTACGCTGAGCTAATCTGTACTTATGAAAAATTACTCCTATACTAAAAATTGAAAATCATTAATGGAGCTCAAGGGAGGAAGATCTTGCAGACTTCGAAGCAAACCTATTTGGTCTTCATATGTCCAGTCTATGAACAAATACACGCTTAGCTGGAAAAAAAAGATCTTTTGGGGTATTTTAAAGACCTCCAGCGTGAAGGAGCACGCATACCCATTTGACTGGGAAACTTATTTAGGCCTGCTAATAGGCAGGCTCCGATGTGGGACTGGCGAAGAACTTCAAAGGTAATAAATCGACAGACCAGGATTCACCAACTACTCCCTCTGACTGAACCTCTAGAAGACTGAACAAGGTTGTACTGAAGCACTTTCCTATCAAATACTTCTGTGCAATTAGGCTTTCAGTCTCAAATTCACAAAACAGTTTTTAACATACACAAGAAACTTAGGGTTAATCACAGCATGATATGGCTCTGAACATCTATAATAAGATCAATTGATTAGGGCTTAGGGTTTTTTTGGCTATCTTAAAAGGGATTTGGATAGAAATTAGTTACCAGGTTGTTGGTTTTTTTTCCCTTTTTAAAGATGTAAATGTCAAGTAAAATCATATTATATCTACATAGATAATGAAATTAAAAAAATATTAGGCAGGATTAACATACTACAATAGACTGACAGAATTCAGTAGTTGAATAAAACTTCAATCAAAAAAAGAAACTGGATTTAAAAAAGGTCTATATTCCCATTGACATACTCTATAAGGATTAAATCAGAGTGGTAACTTCTACTAGATCTCCTTTCACTCTAATGAACTTCAGAAGAGTCACGGTATATGTTTGAGAAATTATCTGAGGCAGACCAGCAAGGAAACAAATGCCAATACTCAAATGGCAAACAAAACTTTCAAAGAGTTAAGTTCCCTAAACACTGCATTTTTAGTCTGATTTTTTTTTAAATCAGAAGCTTTTTCATCTTAAATGAGCAAAGCTGAAAAATAGTGTTAGAAAAAGTGAAATGTTTACTTTTGATATTCTTAACAACATATTACTTCAAATGTCAAAATAAATATTTAAAAAGCATCTAAAACTACACAAAAAGCTTAATTCCAATCAAACCATTTTTAGAGGTGCTGAAGAGGGGAAGATTTCAGCTCACACAGGTAGTTTAAACATACTGGTAGGGAATAATATCAGTCAGAACAGGAAAAGATAGTTATTACAGGTATTACAACTTACATTAGTACAATTAAAATTGTTTTCTCTCTGCACATCAAGGGTCCAGGCCACAAGCCTAGAATTTAAGAATAAGAGTATGCTACTAGTTTTTTCACAAAGTTTGTACACAACATTTATTAAATAATTTTCAATGTTTATTAACCTCCTTGCACAGAGTGAAGAAAAGGTCAATTAACTATGTCTTTAGCTGAAGATGGAGAGCTATCTTCTGATGTTTAGTGGAACAACATCATGGTAATCAAGAACTTTGTAGCATTCCTATCCTCACAGTGAGAGTGAGAACATTTCTTGTAAAGCAAGAACACTTTTTTTCCTTGTCAGTAGTGGAAGTTTTTATTCATTTATTATATGCTTTATACAATAATATTTTTCCCTATTCTGACAGGCAGCAGGTAATATTGTCAAATCTTGCTGTAAAAAGATGTGCAAGAGAGGAAACATAGGCAACCTAGAATTGCACTGTTAGTAACACAAGACAAAAGAGTTTGAATTTTTAAACTAAGTTCCATCACAATACTCAAAGAGTCCCATCAAGTTTTGATTTTAACTAATTTCCAATGAGGAAACAATGGGGGGGGAATGTTTTTAGCAACATTAGATTACAAGAATAAAATACTAGTTTGGAGAAATTACTACTCATTCATTATATGTAATTCCCAAAGAATTTGACATTCCCATCACTATAACTTGTCACTGTTCATTTATTTGTTTTTAAAGTCACCTTGATTTGCAGATGGAGATCCAATTGATGATAGGAGCTGCCCTTAATTTCAGGCATCACCCCATACATTGCTAAAGTAGCCTTGGTGGAGTTGAAAATAAGAATATCAGCAACTTATTTTTTTTCCTACTTGCTATCCCCGTTGAGTGACCAAATAAAGGCTTTATCCTATAACCATAAGGTCATGAATGATGTCATACAGCAGTGATGCTAACAGGAGTTAATACTCACTGGCCAGTGGCTTCCTGCATTATTTTTGTTTCCACCTGGTCTTCCTCAGCAAAAAACTTTCCTATTTGCATGGAGAAATGTTTTCTGGATACACAGCTCATACAATAAAGTCGTTTCAACTGTATAGATTTACACAGCTTCATATGCTCTCAGTCTATTTCTTTTGACTGTCACAGACAAAATCAAAATGTGTAAATTTAATGTAACTTTTTTATGAATACTTAAAACATAATCGCATCTTCTTTATGGGTCTTCTGCTAGCTTAGTCTCATTAAAATTCATTCTTATGAATGTGGAGTGCAGAAAAAAGGCTGCTAACATGTCACAATAAACCAACTGTCTGAAACCCTGCAGAAAGAAAAAAAAAAGAGGTAACATTTGCCTTGTACCTTGTAGTTTACGAGAGAAGATATCTAGAAGCAGCTGTAAAATGGTCATAAAATAAAATTAGAATTTATATCAAAATCACTCTTAATACCTTGGGGCTTTTCTATCTCTGCATAGTTTACCCTGAGAGATTTAGTGGTGGAGTTTTATGTTAACGGGCTGAAAGTTATAGTGGAGTTGTCAGTAATACTACCTCTTTTTGGTGTGTCTGCCTATATATCAGTCTATTTATTTTTAAATAGCAAGATAGTGACACCCAGAAGGTGCAATATGAAAATGCTGTTGGCAACAGCTGAACAGTTATAGAGCTGTTAACCATCCCTAATGAAAGTGCTACTGAATACAAGCTTTTTTTAAAGTATTTTTCAATACTAGAATGGACTTGCACACCACCCTTCCTGAGCAGGTTCCCCACAGACCAGATCACTGTTTTGACTTCTACTTACAACTTCTGTCAAGAGTGATTTATTTAAAAAACAAAACAAAAACTAAAAAAGCAGCATGAGAAACTGCAAGAAAATTCACATATATGCTGGAATGAATTATGGAACGTTTCCTGTATGGAGGTATCTGGGCCAGTGGTGGAAAGCAGTTACCATACAGGCATTTGAAGAAAAGAACAGCGACCTTAAGGTCTCTTCTAAGATAAGGAAGATGTATAAATGTACATGTGTGATAAGAAAAGTGCAAGGTGCAGGTTTATCAAAACTGAAGGACTTGCATTAAGAAACACAGAAAATTTACTGTAAATGCTAGCATCTTACTCTAGGTCCTACCTCATGAGTAATAATAGAATAGCTGTCCTAATAACTTCCAGCTGGGAAAAAAAAAATTCTACATAAAATATAAGGTTTGTTTGGCATCAAAACCATGAGATTTTCCCTTCCACACTCAGACATGATGCTTCCCAGTGCCTGGGAACTTCTCTTTTTACAAGAAAAGTTTGCACAGCTTTACTATCTTGTCAGCTGAGTCTGAGGTCTAACCTCAATGTGTAATAAGCTCAGCTTTTATCTAATCTCTGTAAGTTTGTAAAAATGTCTCATTACAGAACTCAAACATTGAAGGTTCCTGTTCCTTAATGCTCTAGTATTTCAACTCAAAGATCTGTACTGGTAACTTTCAGGTAATGAGATTCTCAGGAATAAGATCAATATGAACTTGTACAACCAAAGTACAGTCTGAATTTTTTTCATATTTGGAAATCAAAAAAGTGCAAGTGTTGAATATATTTCCATTTCTCTGATTACCGCTTTGTACAGTGCTGTATAACACAGATTAGTGTAGAAGACTGAAATGAAGTAAAGAACAAAAGAAAGCTAAGAAAAATTACCCAGTTATTTACAGTATGACTATACAAAGAATCGTCAGGCAGCTTTTGACTAGAGCAGGAGAATCTTATTTCAGTTTCATTAAAATCAGAAACAGAGAATTCTGCAAGGCATAAAAACTGGTGATGAGCTACTAAGTCTCAAGAAGATTTTGGAGCAGTGCTACTGCTACTTGCCTCCACGTAAGCACATGGCATGCCAGTGTGAACTAACACACGTTAGCCTAGGCCATTGCTGATCACGTATCTGTACACAACAGGTGTACCGCACTGCTAGGATGAGCTGGGACCTCACATTCATAACACCACAAATCTGAGGACTGCCTGCTGCTGACTCACAGAATACAAGCTCTGCAGATTTCTGGACATATTTGCTTCTGAGAACAGTGCCAATACTTGAAGATACTTCCTCCTTATTTCCAGTCTCCCCTTTAAAACAAAGTGGCCACAGATATAGACTTAAGGTACAGTGCAATGGCTCTTGCAACAGGTCATGCTAGGTCATAAAAATTCACTTTGAGTGCAACCTTTCTTTACCGACTTGCAATTTTCATGAGTAGAGCTACTGGTATCTTTTAAGTATTTCTTGCTAGGGAGAGAGAGAAAGAAGTGGAAAAGGGAACCACAACAGCAGCTGGCAGCAGGGTGCAAACGGTTGGTGCTAGAAGACCTTTCACCACTGAGAGTGACTAGAGCTTGAGGTAGCCAGCCATATGCACAGTGCTTGGAAAAGAATCTGAACTGCTACCTTATGTCATTCATAGCAATGCAAAATTTCAGTCTTTTAAGATTTGGTACACCTGCAGCAATATCTAGAGCAGTAGGCATTGCTACTGTCGAGAAGATATAGGAAGCCCAAAGATACAGTAATTAGGCTGATACAAGACTGTATTATGGAAAGAACAGTCAAATATTTTAATATACTGGGCTTTGCTTGGGGTCCTTAAACACTGTCTAAAATGATGACAGAGCTACAGGCAGTTTAAGAAATAAAGCAAGAACAAAACCTGCACAGCTTTTCTTTTAAAGAGATTAATTTCTGCTGGGAGCAGAAATGTTGGGTTTGAGTTATCCTAATCCTCTTGAGCCACTACAAGCCTTTAATGAAGTGTGGACAAAGCCAGGCGGTGCTTATGAAACAACAGAAAAGATGCTATAAAACAGCTTCAAGCCCACAGTGGATGACACATATCTTGTTAGAGTAAATAGGTTTAAAAATTCTGAAAAATTAAATCAAATCTAAATGGGATTTACATTTCCCATGACCAAAAAACCCTGATGACTTACAAGGTGACCAGGGCTAACTTTAACAAGAATTTGATGAAGGCTAATAACCTCGGATTTGCAACTATTTGATTATCTTGGGACCAAAGCCAGCTAGGTAATATATTCCTAGGGAAGTGTGGATGAAAGTCTGTTTCGTACCAGTTGACTGTTACCACCCATGTATGATACCATCTGGAAGCAGAAAAATTTTCAATAAAAAGAAGAAAAGCTGTTAAGTGGTCTCAGTATGCACACTAAACAATATAAGAGGTTTGTTTAAAAAACCTCCTGTTTGTTTTATTATAAGCTAAGACTATATGAAAATTTGTAGGGGGATGGGGCAAAAGTAATAACTTTTTACAGTAAGATTTGTTTGTGTCCCAAGAGCAAGCAGATTATGTATGGTAAAATCAGAATCATGCTAGCGAGAAGCAGGATGCCACCAGTCTCATTCAGCAAAGAAAAACTTCGGTCATCGTACTCCAGTGATCAATAGTGAGGTGCCTTCTTATCTACCAAAATCCTGAGTTGGCACTGGAGTGGCCAGCGTCTCAGAGGCATGGAGGACATCAGGGACCTTAGAACATGATTCACAGAAGTACGTGGGCCAGGCTATCCAACAGCCAGTGCAGAGGCCCAACACCAACTTTCAGAACTCATAAGTAATTAGGCATCCAAGTCCACACTATCAGAGAGGTATACAGTTCCTCTTAAAATTTACAGCTGTGATTCTTTTCCAGAGGTGAGATGCTTTCCTCCCTTCTTCCACTCCAGCAGAAGAGTGAGAAATAGAAAGGCACGGTCAAGCTGAGTTGTACCTCTTTTCTCAAGAAATCCATGCGACTACTCAAAGACCACGATGCTATCAACTGTTAGAAAGCACAGCAGAGACTGGCCATAAACCTGAGAATCTTTTTCAGATATGTTGTTATAAAACAAGTTCATCTGCAAGTAATTTAATTTAGTTATTTGAAAAAAAGCACAGAAGTGCTCTACACAGCATTAGGTGTCTAAGGTCTATCACAAAAGCAATCAGATCACTCTGGAGACCAGCTGTGCATCAAGTAGATTGCTTTTATCTAAGTGATAAAAACCTTGTAGACTGTGAACAATACTGGGCATAAAACGTAACATTTTTAATGAACAACATAAAAGATGAAAAGAATGAGCATAAGAAATGGCAATTTAGTCAGAAGATGGGAAAAAGAAGCCTCCCTAACATGACATTTTATAACAAGTGGGTTTTGCAGTAAGCAGAATTTAGAGGGGGAAACAGTATTTTTCTCTTCTAATTAATCCAGTTGTGGTACCCTGCAAATCAGTCAGGAATGTTCCAGCATCAGCTGACTGAACCTAAAGAACAAGCATTAACGTATTTTGGACCTGTTTCAGATCCAGGATAAGTCATTGAAACTCCATTAATTTCAATGAAGATGCAAAATTGGCCTTTTTACTGTAATCTTCTACATCAACATGAAAGAAAAAGCATAAGCCATTAAGCATATAACTGCCTTTATATTTTATTTCTTTTATGAGGCCCCTAGCAGGACATTAACAGCAGATTATATCTTTTGTGAGCCATCTAACAAGACATTAACGATGGAAGGGTGCCCAATAAATAAAATTATTGTTATTACTGCTACTTATAGTTGTCCTGATAGAACCAACCAATAAAATTGTAACATTTGGAAAGTCAAGATCTAGTTCAGCACTCTGCATTTCAAACCATCCTCTTCAAGTATTTGCATTATTTTGCTCGGCCCAACCTGAACACAACTGAAACTTAAATTAAGCACCTAAATTTCTTTTTACTTCCAGGTGCTGAAGATGCACAACAAAGATCCGGGTGCTGCAATAACAGTCAGTGCAGGCATAGGCCAGTTCAGAATACCTACAAGTGAGGAGAAAATAAGGAGGAGTTTAAACTCAGTCACACAGAAGCACAACTGGATTTGGACTTGAAAAACATCTGCACAAACATTTCATGCCCTTCTCAACACAGGCTTTAATTTTTGGTGCCTTTCCACATTTTGTTGTGTATACTCATCCAGTATCATGCCTTACTTAGTGGTCTGCTGCACCATCTCAATGCATCTTGCTCACAGGCAATTAGAAGAATTTCGTAATACATTACAAAAAACAAAAGTTGACTGAAAACCTGGAATCAAAAGTTCTTTTTCTAGAATGTCTTATTCGATACCAAAGGCTCTAGCCATTTTAAAAAGACAAGTCAATCATTTTCAAGAGCAAGGGTTCCACATCTGAAACCAATGGATATAGTCTCATGGACACACAAGCACACTCCTCCTTTAGAGTTTAGGCTTTCTAGATTCAGCCTACAGATAGATCTGGGTTGTGAAACAAAAAGCTTATTTATAATTTTAACCTTGTCTCTGAGTTTCACTTTCTTGGATCCTTTAAGGCAGACAAAATCCACAAGCTTGACGATGTTCTACTAGCAGTTATGTCTGAGCAACTTACTAAATTTACAGATGGTACAGAAACAAAAGGTGAGCATATTTCAACTACAGAAACATGCAACATCTGCCTTGGTTTCAAAATTCTGGAAAGCAGATATTAGTCCTGAGATACCGGTATTGTGTCACTAGACCATGGCTAACATTTGCCTTTTCCTTAACTTCTTGTTCCAGGAAGACAAAACTTATACATTCCAGCATTGGAAAACCTTGTCATTTAAGAGAAATGCATTTTAAAAGCTCCTCCAAGCAAAATGTTGAAACAAAACACCACACTTCCACGTAATTTCTCTTAAAATACTGATGTTTTGGCGTAAGTCAGTTAAAAGCTTAAAAAGGCAATGTTTGTTCACAGTCCACAACTGAATCTTGAGTATTTATTATTAATTGACCTCCCCTTTCTTTCTCTCTCACTCTTTTTAAAAACTTACTGCCTTGTATGTCTTTGTCTCTTCCATACGCACAGTAAATTTTCTGGCTAACAACTAAGTGAAATACTGCAGGTCTGAATTCTTCCTATGACAGAAAAATTGTTTTAGTAGGTCTTTAAAAATACCTTTCCATGTGATTAGTCCTAATAAAGTATACTAACCTCTGAGTTCTTGGAAAGCAAGCTCTACCCATCCATAGTAAAACAGGGATATCAGCAAAGCAAGCTCTCCAAGAACTCTCTCAAAACAGTTTTCCCACTGCTGACAAACCTCTTCTATTTTTGAGAGATTAGTTGAAGATTCCATATACAACTTGTTGGCTGCTGAAGACAGACTATTAAAGGAAAAGAAAAATAGAGAAAAAAATCCTAAGAGTGCTACCAGATAGCAGACAGAGGGGAAAGAACCAGAGAACAAGATCTGCTACCACCCAGGAGAGGGCACACTACCTTTGGAACAGCCTAGGCCTCCTTACAGCCACCAAATCTAATACCTTCCACAAGGCAAAAGAGAGCATCTTGTGGTACCTGTATACTTCAGCTGAAGGCGTAAGAGAGGCAAAACTCATCGAATCATGAGGCAGTTTTATGAGACGCTTCACAGGGCATCATGAATGTCAGGCATAGGTCCAAAGGACATCAAAACAGTGGCAGATGCCCCATAGCACAATACATCTGACCTAATAGCAAAGGGTCAGGAATCCACAGAAATTCATGACACAACTTACACAGAAATACAGCTTGGGTTTTAATTTGTTTTGCCCTCCCTCTCCCCACCCTGTTCTTTCCCCCTCTGTATTTTATAAATGGGTTCTTCAGTATACTTGCTCAGACAGACACCTTCTAATATGAAGATGCATGGAGCCAAGAGTCTTGACTCATAATTTAGAAGAGCAAAAATACTTGATGACTTTCATTTTTTGTTTGCTACAGACATAAGGACATATAACAGCTCTGCCAAATGCCTTCTTGTTTTTCCTTCTACCTTAAGAGCTTGTGCTTATATTCTGTGCTCTCCAAATAAACAAAGCCATAGCCAACAGAAGCAAAGGTTTTGATCTGAGTGACTTTTAAGAGACTTCAAATTGCTTTAATAAACAAAACAGAGGTGAGAGGGGCAATAAAAAGAAAGGAGGCATATTTTCTACATATAGAATCTGGATCCTGTATCTACAGAGATGTGCCCTCTCTTCTGCTTAAAGTGTGCCAGCGGAGCTGGGTTGTGGAGCATGCATAGTCTTGCCAGCAAACTTCCTTCTGCTAGAGCAAGGGCATTTGTCTGCACCTGCACATACAACATACTGGGAAACTGAAATAAAACACACTCTTGGAAACTCTGACACTTGGGCACAGGACATCAAGCCAGGAGAGGACGTCGGAGTGAAGCAAGTTTTCAAACCTTTTTAACTAGATACTGACCGCTGCCATCGATTGGCAACAAACAGAAAACTCTGCTATACTGGAAAGCTAAACAAAGGGGGACTTGTGTGCTAGAAAAGAAACAGACAGTCTCTGGAAAACATGAAGAAAAAGACAGGTAGGGGGATAAACTTTGGAAGCATACACATTAATCATACTGATACCTGGCTGTGCCTGCAGCTGCAAAGGAGCACAAAGGTGATACAGGAGGCAGGCGCTAGTGTCCCAGAATACACCCACACCGATGCATCTGGTCTCTATGATCCACTGCTGGTGGCAAGACATTGATGATGCATGCAGCAGTTGGGACTGCATGCCCATCTATGGCTTCAAACACTGAATCTAGAACACAGCGCTGGCCAGGATGTTTTGGATGGCAACAAGCCCAGAGACCAGTGGAGATACAGCTCTGCAGACCTCCATGAGTCAGTAACCTTGGCAGACCTACCAGCATTCAACTATTATGCCCTAAAGCATTAAGAATCACACATGGATAGCTTTCAGAGACTAATGCAGTCCAGAAACATCTGTGCTTCACCTCCAGGTCTTTTCAGCTCATAATACAGATCCCACACTCCCAAATGGAAAATCTACCATTGTCAGCTCACATTTTGGCTGATTTCAGAGTCTCAAAGATACTGCAAATATATGCCAAAAAACTGCCAAAGCACAGTGATGTCAGTTTGCTGGTGGCAGACTCCAGTTAGCTACTTATGTTGTCCAAATACTAGAATGCAGCTGAAATACAGATTTTGTTCACACCAATCACATGATTATAGACAAAGAAATAAACATACTGATGCTTTCTGGTGAAATTATGATCTTACGTTCCCTGGTTCTGTCCAGTATGAAGTTCCCTGTTGTTTTTCTCTTGTCCTGCAATCTTGATACCCACAAGCTACTGCAACATGTCGGTGCAGGAGGATGACTACTGACAGTGAAGGCAGCAGGTCTCTCTCTTTTATATATTACTTCCATTATAGGGCTGGGAATGTGGCAAGCAAACCAAGGAAAAGCTAAAAGGGATTTGCTGGTGATTGATGCAAGGGCTTGTGGATAAGTGTGATGCCTGACAACATCAGAGGCATTTAGTATGAACAAAACAAAGCCATTCTGAAGTCATCCTAAGAGAAGCCAGTAGTGGGTGCAGCAGAGATTTTCCTTTGGAAAGGTCTGTCACAGAAGATGTGTCTGAAGAATAACAGCATAGAACTTAAGTACAAATTAACAGAAAACAAACTACCTGCAGATCAAGTTAAAAAAATGAGGCCATATTTGCAATGGGGAAAAACCACAGCACACCATCTCCTTAGGCAAAGCAGTAACAATTTGACTCGTGACAGAGAAGGAAAACAACTTCCCCAGCAAACTACATTGTCCTACATACCGATTCCCACTGTACAGACACAACCTCATAAAATATGCTAACTAAACACAGTTAACCACATAATCAAATACAGTCTTGCTAATACAGCATATTTGACAATAATCCTGACAATAGCTACAGATCCACAGGCACAGAATCAAGCAGTCTCCATTAAAGCTTTAGTTTAGAGACATAACCACTAGTTTTCCTCATGGTGAACTGTATCAACACAATAAATGTCTACTCCAGCAGACTAAAGAGTCAGATTTGGGGTTTTTTACTTATGCTGTTAAGTTACTGAATGGTATCAACACTATAAAGGTAATCAGATGCTGACATCTTATGTAAAAGAACAATGTAAACAATTTTATTTTTTGAAACCTACATCCAAATTATTGAGGATCTGCAAAAACCTCAGGATACAGATATAATATAGGTCTTGACTTAGAGTCCCAGAATCTGCCATCTTTTCACGAAAGCAATGCTGTGCCAACTTTGAGAGAAAGCAACGATTGCAAACTGTAGCCGTGACCAAATGGTAGCTGTGAAGCTGTTGCCAGACACAGGTAAGTTCTCCAAAGCAGTAATACTTTGTCCAATTCTTTGTATCAAGTTAAGAGACTGACTAACCTTCCAGATCCACCATCATCGCAGGCAGAACTGCTGAATTCAAAGCTGTAACAGTACACAGTAACAGCTATACTACTATCTCACACATCTTGGGGTAACATGAAAGTCCCCAACAGAATATGAACTGAAACTGGCCTGAACATTAGCCACCTCATTTCAAGCTATAGTTCTGACTTTCTTAAAAACAAAACAAACTAAAAATTCCCACAATCAAGGGAACACAATACTGACACTTGACTGTTGTTCAGTTTGGCTGGGGAAAGATGCTTTACAAAACTTCATCATTAAGAGGTTTTTCCACAAGTCAGATTTTATACAACAGTGATCTATTAGACGAGACTTGGACACTGAATGAAGCCAGCCACGTTTGTAATAATTTTGTAACAAAAGAGTTATTTTTTAACATTCCTTAGTTATATGCTTTGCTGTTGAAACACCCTGCAGGAACTTGATTAAAAACATTAAAAATGCTGCACGTTCAAGGTACCTCAAATGT
>NW_010195128.1:16617-19170 GCF_000695765.1 Mesitornis unicolor
GGTATATAATTGGGTTAGTTACAACTGAAAACTGTCTGGTTATTTGCTTTTACTCACCACAGTATGCAATACTGCAGCATAGACAGCCTACGCAGAAAGGAGCTTGATATATTCAGCAGCATAAAATGTTTGTAAGAAGGTATGAGAATTTCACATTTTGCAGAGATCTGCAAATAAGCAAATCAGTAACTTCACATCCATAAGTCAGGGACTGGTTACACTGCAAGTTCAGTCTTTGCCAGCTGCCACCTTTATGAAATAATTTCTGCAAACCCTCAGTCACTGGATAAGCAGTTATGGAAAACAGGGGGCACAAACAAATCTGAACACTGGAGATTAATTGCTAGTTAAATACACACTGCTAATAAATTAGCATGAATACTTACAGCAAAAAGTGCTTTACTAGGTTTCAGACAATCTGTAAGCTCCTTCTCCTATCATGATTTTAGACTGGCTTTGCTCATTCTCTTTCCATCATTCTTTAGATCCTATTTGTCACTATCTTTTGTTGGTCCTCATTATTCAGTGGAAATTACTTTTCTGAAATAAAATAATCACCCTCAAATACTACATTGATACTTTATAGCAGAATGAACCATTTTATCTGATAATCTGGCTTCCTCCTGATCATTAAATAAATTGTCCCTTTCAGACTTTATTAATTATCATTGCTCTTTGTTTTATAGTTTTTAATTGTGGATAATTTACAACTAGGTGATTATGCGTATTTGACAGCCAAAATTCAAGATGTGTTTTACTGGTTATTTGTCAGGAAAGATTACCAGGTCACTGATTTTTACTCTGTTTACATGCTGCCAGTACATAGACTATGCATACAAACTCAAGATTTAATTCCTCTATGTGAATATAGAAATTTTATTTCCTGTGAACATTTATCCTATTAAAATTCACTCATTCATAGGTTCATGAAATTCAAACACTGAAAACATATCACCAACTAAAACCAAGTTCCCCTTAACACTTAGGTGATTTTGTTTTTAGCACCAGCTGAGGTGCCCCAGCCTAACTTCTATTTCCCTATGTAAAAATCTAAGTTTTAGACAAAAATTTATCATCATAAAATCAAAAATCTGAAATAAAACACAAAAGATATTCTAATCCATTGTTTGGACCAGCAACAGACCAATTAATCTCATGTAATTCTTGATAGGTACTTGTTTATTTGTTTGTCTTATTCCTTTCAGGGAATCAGATCAAGTGGTAGGGGCTTTTTGTTGCTTAGGGTTTGGGATTTCATAGTTTCATTTTTTTTAATAAATTCTTACCAGATCTCTTAATACCTATTCCAAGTCATCCTTGCTCCAATAAAATCCATTATTTTCCATTCCATCCAGCATACAGACTATTCTTGCTCCCACTGCAGGAAATACTTACACAGATGAACACTGTTGTCTTCTCCTTTTGTAACCTTCTCAAAGCCAACCAGCCTTCTTGAGGCCCACTCAATACTCTGATGCATCTCCGCTCATTTTTGCTGCTTTGCCTTTAGCTGGTTCTTCCTGAAGTAGAGCCCCTAAACACAGACAAAATGATCCAGCTAAAACTTCTACAATACATCACTTGATTTCCAGGTTACGCTCCTATTTACATATCCCAGGATTATATTTCTCACAGCAATATGATATTGTTTATTTAGATTCAGTGCGAGACCCATTAAGACTCCCGAAACTTCGTCACAAGTTGTTCTCTGCTCTGTGTACATGTGTATTAAACCAATTTTATAAACATTTATTTACAGAAATGGTTAAATTTCATTTAAAACCCTGGGATAAATAAAGAATCACCAAAAAAAAGTAGTTAAGATAAAGGCCATAATGGCCTTTGCTCCTTTCAATCCTTTCTCCTTGTTTTTAAGGAAATTTTGTAAAACCAGATTCCTCTGCAGAGAGGCACCGCTAGACTGGGCTCACTTCATAGCTTTCTTTCCCAATGCTTGCTTCCTTTTCAAAAAAAAAAGCATTAAAAACTAAGGCAAAGATGCACAGGGAAAAAAAAACCTCAAGAAAACATGTCTTAAGGAAAAAAAAACAAACCCAAAACATTGAAAAATTAATCTCTTTGGATTCTACACTGGGGCTGGCGAGAAGGTAAACAGAAAGTTTAGAACTGTGATAGGAAGCAGAGACACACATAATTGCTCCTCCCCCACCTCCTGTACAGACAGGAAAGTACTTCTGAGAAGCTTGTTTAACTTGGCATTCTCACCCTTGTACAGAGCTAAGACTGTTCAACAGTCTAATGCACTCCAGAGATGGATTTTCTGATTATGAAAACAGCAGCTGAGAAAATGTGTCCATTACATTTCATCACGTTCTTAGTGCATTAGGCACAAACATACCCTGAAGTTGCAACAAGCCTATTATTTAAAAAACAAAACAAAGAAAACCCTACCAAAAAAACCACACTCAGAAATAGAAACCCATGAGGAGCAATGATCAGCAAAACACCACAGAATGGAAGAGGTTAGTTAAAAGATCCTCTCTTCTGAAAAACAGAATCATAGAATCTTAGGAGTTGGAAAGGACCTTGAAA
>NW_010195129.1:2500-4381 GCF_000695765.1 Mesitornis unicolor
AATTTCCTGTAGTGTTTTCTGCCTTTATATCCTCTGTTAAAAATAACAGCGTTACATAAGTACCCGGGGAAGGAGAAAAGAGAACTTACCCGATTTGCATCGTTTGGCAAAGCAGCTTCTTTGAGGGGGGAAAAATAAAATCTTAAAAAATATATATATATCTATTTTGTATTAAAAAAAAATTTAAAATGAAAGGCAGCTCGCCTCTGGGCAGGAAAAAAATAATAATAAAAAAAAGGGAACGGGGATGATCGCTCCTCTGCGGGTTTTAGGGAGGGAGAAGCACGTTTGTGGGAGGTGAGGGGGGTGGTTGAAGCCATTCGGGGTGAATCGAGGAGCAGCGCGCACCTCCACCTCGCAGCAGCGCGGAGAAACCGCACTGCTCCGCGCTTCCCCAGCCTCGGGGGCTGGAGGGCGCCGCGGTATTGACTTAGCCCGGACGGAGGGGCTTAAACTTCCACTAATTACAAACAACCTAGGGGCAGCAATGTGAATTTCGGAGTCCTCGTAGCTCCCAAATCACCCTTTGCCACCCCCAAAAAACTCCATAATTTAATTGGGCTTTCAGAAGCTGAAATATTTGTTTCAAAGCATGCTTTTTTTTGAGGAAATAAATACATTTTCACTCGTCCTAGGGGTTGCCATTCCGTCAAGTGTATTTTTCGGGGTTGGATGAAATAGTTTTGCCTTTATGAGCTGTGCGAGCACCTATAGGTAAATGGGGAGGTAATTGTAATCCCATCGACACTCTCCTGGCTCTCCAGTCCCCTATAGATCCGCACACATCCACTCTGCAAAGGCAAACGCATTTCACACGTCCATAAATAAACACAGCAAATACTTGGGCTTTGAATTTGGTCATGAGAAAATCCTGGCACCAGCAGCCGGCCAAGATTTCTGCCTAAAACTGTCAGAAAGGAAGGGAAAAAATGGGGGGAAAAAAAAAAAGGAGGGTAAGAGAGTCCTGCAAATTGAAGCAAATCCCCCTCGCCACAACATTCAGGAAATTAAAAAATAAAATTAAATTTGAAAGCTTATTTTAGCCAAAGGTAGCTTCAAAAATGGGCTGGTGTGACATGGACCCACGTTCACGTTTGCAGAGAACCTTGGATGCCACCAAACCCCCTCCCTGGAAACCCAATCTTCCCCCCCAAAATGCTTCAATGGCACCAGAAAGGGCACAAATACAGAATTCGGGTTCGACATAAACGAAAAGTGAAACTACGAAAGGTTTTTTGAAAGGAAGCAACAGAAACAGAAGCAAACAAAATCCGCCCCAAATTGGACCTGGCCATTTGAAAGCGCTGCAAACCACACGAAATTCCTCTCAAAACGCAACAAAAAATCTGGGAAACCACGTCTTTCCCCACGCACCCATTTGAAATTCAACATCTGAAGCGACAGAAAGCCTTTCACCGTACTGCTTGAATTCTTTATTTCCGCCCCAGTTCCAAATTCAACCCAATATAATCTCGATTATCGGGGTAACTCCCACCAAAACCTCTCTTGGCGTGGCCGCTTTGTGCGGATAAGTTTGCAGGGGTTTTGATAACCTTGACTTTGCTGCTTTTCTTTTTTTTTTTTGGCCTTTTTTTTTTGTGTGTGTGTCTCTCTCTGTGTGTCTGTGTGTAATTGTAACTCAGCTGTCAGATATTCTCATTTTCCTCCGGGTACGGAATGCTACAAAAAATCTTAATAATTTAAAAGAAGGCAAAGAATAATAAGAGAATAGAAGTCTTTGTGGGCTCTGCTTGTAAAAAGGCCAATTTTGGAGAGGGAAATGCCAGAGGATCGGTTTTGCTGGTGCCACAGCCCGAGGCGTGTGTGCATGGGGGTCACCCAGGACCCCCACGCGTGTAACCCCCCCATGCAGCCCCCCCC
>NW_010195129.1:4412-6381 GCF_000695765.1 Mesitornis unicolor
GTCCCCAGCCCCCCTCACCACGGCGGAGACTTGAACACCATTTCACCAGCAAATCCTTGCAAGCTTTCGCTTCGAATTTTCCAACCGACTTTTTGGGGCAATTCAACCCGTTCCTGCAACACCCAGCCCCACTCAATGACCTGCAAGAACGCACCTAAGCTCCAAACTGAGCACAAACCAACCCGAATATTCACATCCACAGACATTTGCAGCCATATGCAATCCCTACAGCGAAAATCAAATGTGCTCCATGAAAGCCTCTGTACAGACAATCCCAAACTTAAAACATCTGCTCCGCACACAGAAATATTTCTCTCTTTTTTTTTTTTTCTTGCCTTCGCAAACAAGACCTCAATTCGCCAGGAAAAAAAAAAAAAAAAGCCGATTTTCTTCCCCTCTCTGAGTCTCCCAACGAGCTTCCAAGCAAGGAAACGAGCCCCAGAGCACAACTCCAGCCTGAGATGTTTGCAACTGCAAATCCGACCCTACGCAGTTTTATTTTTTCACCCCACTTTCACACTGAGCAAAGCCAAAGACGACAATTTTCGCTTAGCACACGGAAATAAAGCGTTTGCATAGAAAGCGATATGCAAGGAGAAAAAAAAAATAAAATCAAGGTTCATCTACCTTAAAAAAAAAACCCATACCACAAAACCCCCCCTAAAACATCTCCCCCACAACAAACCAACCCCAAACCTCTGAGATTTCAGAGCAAAGCCACCCCATCTCATCACATTCTGCAGCGTTGAATGCAAGGACCAATTTTTTACACAAGTACATGCACAACAATTATTTTTTCCCCCCCCAATAAACAGTTCTCAAACAGCTCTCGGCTCCTTTTTCCCAGCTCTAATACATATATAAATATTAGAAAAAACCCACAACATTTCTAAGAAGAACTGCTTTTTTCCCCAAAAGACAGCAACAATGCAGAACATTATGGTGCCAATTTCTGGAGGAGAAGTTGGCAGGATAGAGAGCACATTACTGCACATTCGCATTCCTCTTGCTCTTATTAGCTCTGGATGGCTACTAATTGCTGAAATTAGCTACTGGTAATGAACGATTCCCTTACCTTTCGCTTCATTGTCAGAATTGTCAGTGCTGGTGTCAGTGTTTTTATTCAGGTCTTTCTCTGCATCCGAAGGGCTTATTTTGGGTGCTGGGGCGCTTTTTTCAGTTTTAATGTCGCTGGTGGCTGTGTTCTGAGGATTATCTGTTTTTGTGTTTTCGGGGAAACTCACTTTAGGCAGCGGGGGCGGCGGAGGAGGTGGAGGAGGTGGCGGTGCCGCTTCCAGATGCTCATTCCTTGGGTTCAGGCTCGCCCTGGCTTCAAAACTTGCCTCAAACTCATTGGGGTTGCTGCAGTTTGGCGTCTTCTCCATGGAGGGGTAACCTTGGCTGGCTCGGTAGTAGCTGGGCACGGGGACTTCATGGTCATTTAGGCAAGGCTCAGGCATTTGGTTGGGGTAGAGGGCTGTCTCTGGGGCGTTTTTCGCCCTTTTATCAGCGTTATACATACAGCAAACATTTTCTTCCTTGACACTGGTTGGGAAGGAGCAGGAGGGGAGCTGTCTTGCAACAGGTTGCTCGATCCTGTACGTATTTTTGGGGTCACACCAAGTGTCTAGCTGCGAAAGGTAAGATGGATAGGTGCTGAGAGACAAGGTAGCGCTATTCACCTCGTCCCTTTTGGGGAGAGACGGGATAATTCCACAATTCCTCATGACTCCGCAGCTGAAATCGCTCCCAGGCTGCATGTACATCCCTTGGCTGGAGGAATAATTCTCCCCTCTACAGGCACCGGCCAACGAGTCCATCAAAAACGAGTTGGAAGTCACATTGTTGGGACATGACATTTTCAGAGAGGGTTTTTAAGGAGGAATACTCCAGCCAGGGGCTGACATCTTTTTTTTAGGGGCGAAAAAATATCAAGCACCATAATTATCCACGCATCGCGCTCCCCCCC